>NC_059208.1:48645138-48855138 GCF_020615455.1 Coregonus clupeaformis
AAAATGTAGCTTTTTGGCCATCAAGGAAAACGCTATGTCTGGCGCAAACCCAACACCTCTCATCACCCCGAGAACACCAATGTTTTTCATTGGCAGGGACTGGGAAACTGGTCAGAATTGAAGGAATGATGGATGGCGCTAAATACAGGGAAATTCTTGAGGGAAACCTGTTTCAGTCTTCTAGAGATTTGAGACTGGGACGGAGGTTCACTTTCCAGCAGGACAATGACCCTAAGCATACTGCTAAAGCAACACTTGAGTGGTTTAAGGGGAAACATTTAAATGTCTTGGAATGGCCCAGTCAAAGCCCAGATGTCAATCCAATTGAGAATCTGTGGTATGACTTAAAGATTGCTGTACACCAGTGGAACCCATCCAACTTGAAGGAGCTGGAGCAGTTTTGCCTTGAAGAATGGGCAAAAATCCCAGTGGCTAGATGTGCCAAGCTTATAGAGACATACCCCAAGAGACTTGCAGCTGTAATTGCTGCAAAAGGTGGCTCTACAAAGTATTGACTTTGGGGGGATTAATAGTTATGCACGCTCCGATTTTCAGTTTTTTGTCTTATTTCTTGTCTGTTTCACAATAAAACATATTTTGCATCTTCAAAGTGGTAGTCATGTTGTGTAAATCAAATGATACAAACCCCACCCAAAATCAATTTTAATTCCAGGTTGTACGGCAACAAAATAGGAAAAATGCCAAGGGGGGTGAATACTTTCGCAAGCCACTGTATAGAGAGACCGAATAGAGAGAAAATAGAGAGAAAGCGTGAGAGAGGTGGTTAAAGAGAGGTGATTTTCTGCTCTGTAGTTCCCTTTCAAAGAGGATCAGAAGGACAAAGACCTTGAGAGACCTGGTAATAACAGGTAGATGAGGGGAGGAAGGGGAGAGGGAGAGAGAGAGAGGGAGGGAGGGAGGGAGGGAGGGAGGGAGGGAGGGAGGGAGGGAGGGAGAGAGAGGGAGGGAGGGACAGAGAGGGGGAGAGGGGAGAGAGGGAGGGAGGGACAGAGGGAGAAAGAGGGAGGGAGGGACAGAGGGAGAGAGAGGGAGGGAGGGACAGAGGGAGGGAGAGGGGAGAGTGAAACAGACAAAGGGGTTGGTGTAATCACTGTACAGTTTAAATAACAGACAGAGAAAGTCTTTGAGGAGTCAGTGCACTCGCAACTGTGTGTATAATATCAGTGTGTGTGTGTAAACGTGTGTAATGTGTGTGTGTGTTGGTGTGTGTGTCTCCCCAGGCGTCCCCGGCTGCGCTAGCTAAGAGTGTGTTAGCAGAGGTGCCCAATCAGGTGGTGGATTACTACAATGCCAAAGGAATCCATCCCAAATGTCTGTCTGACTACGACGAATCTACCAGACCCTTCAGCCCCTGACCACACACATACACACACATTAAACACACACACATTAAACACACACACATACACACACGTTATAAACATAAACTAATACACACTCACACATACACACACACCCTGGATACAGTAGTGTAGCTCAGAGAAGTAGTTTGATCTGGTGGGTTTAACTACATAGTGTATTACTGCATGCTGGCCCAATGGGTTTTATATCTTACAAAGTCATTATTTCACATATTCTGTGTGTATATACATAACACACATACCCACAAACAGACACACTTGTAGACGCACACACACCTTTTAAACGTGACTTTTAAGATTTTGAACAATATTACATACAGCATAGGCTAAATAGAGATTAGTAAGAGTCTTACCTTATAATAACATACAGTATTACTCCATTGTTTAGGGTTTTGACAACATAGAAGACTTTGTAAACAAATCATGTATAGCTTCAAATCATGTTTAGAGTAACGTTGCTCTCATGGAATGTCATTCCTTCAGCACTAATGATATATTTCATATAAACTGAAATGATATTTGCATGTAAAAATGTCATTGGATGAATGTTCTCTGTTGTTTACGTTATTGTTGGTGGCCAACTCTTTGATGGTATGCACATCTTACAGAGTGTGGCTTTTAAGGGGTTAGGGTTATATACTGTAAGCTGTGTTATATACTTCCTTTTCTACAAGTTTGTTGAGAGTTTGCTAAATAAATAGATAACTACAATTGTAGTAATTTCATAACCTTCTTTATTAACTTGTAAGTCATTTGAGTGAATAGCTCTGTCTGTGTGTGTGTGTGTGTGTGTGTGTGTGTGTGTGTGTGTGTGTGTGTGTGTACGTGCATGTGCTGATGTTTCTGTGGATTAGGCTCTTTACTGTATTACAAACCAGATCACATCATGTACTACTGTTTCCCAGATGCCCTTGTCTCTGTGTGACTGTGTCTGTTTATCTGTCTGTCTGTTTATCTGTCTGTCTGTCTGTTTATCTGTCTCTCTGTCTGTCTGTTTATCTGTCTGTCTGTCTGTTTATCTGTCTCTCTGTCCGTCTGTTTATCTCTCTGTCTGTCTGTTTATCTGTTTGTTTATCTGTCTGTCTGTCTGTCTGTCTATCTGTATGTCTGTTTATCTGTCTGTCTGTCTGTTTATCTGTCTGTCTGTCTGTCTATCTGTCTGTCTGTTTATCTGTCTGTCTGTCTGTCTTTCTGTCTATCTGTCTGTGCAGTACTGCTTGCAGTGCTGACTATAGCCTGATATACAAACCATACACACATACACGAGTCTGCTTCCCATGGTTATTTATCAGACGCTCATCTTCATACAAACCACAAGGACAAACTCAACGCATCAGAACACTGGGAATAATCCCCATTCCGACTGGCATCATCAGTATTCCGAACACGGACAACGATTTCTCCAATTCCGCTCTCTCAGGAACTTGAGCTCTCTGGGATGGAGGGAGTGGATGAGGTGGAAAGAGGGAGGAGGAGAAGAGTAGGAGGATGTTCTGTACAACTCAGCCATATGCTTTGGGCACCTAGCATATGGTCTCCTGAGTGGCGCAGTGGTCTAAGGCACTGCATCGCAGTGCTAACTGTGCCACTAGAGATCCTGGTTCGAATCCAGGCTCTGTCGCAGCTGACCGGGAGACTCATGGGTGGCGCACAATTGGCCCAGCGTCGTCCAGGGTAGGGGAGGGAATGGCCGGCAGGGATGTAGCTCAGTTGATAGAGCATGGCGTTTGCAACGCCAGGGTTGTGGGTTTGATTCCCACGGGGGGCCAGTATACAAAATAAAATAAAATTATTCACTAACTGTAAGTTGCTCTGGATAAGAGCATCTGCTAAATGACTAAAATGTAAATGGGAAGCAGGAAGATGTGAGGGGGAGCTCCTGTAGGTTTTGTGCCCCGTTCCAAACTCATCACTAAGACCTTACTTCATCCATCATCAACTAGCCATCTCTGTCAAACATCAAACCCATTGGCTCACAAGTATCTAAACATCTCTTTTCAGCAAGACCCCCTTTGCAAATCAGAGTTTGTTGATAAGACTTACCACTGACTGGACACCTGTAGTAAAAAAAAAATGAAGTTCACAATGTAACTCGAAAAAGGCAATAAATATTCCTAACCATGTCTTGGTACCGTGGTGTATGTGTGTATAATGTTTACATTTTTCTCCATAATGTTGATTTGAAGACACTGAAACATTCCAATCGATGAAGCGGAACTACAGTTCGGAGCACCAGCGGAATTATTTCCTAGCCGTACCGGAAACGCTCAGGGTGACATTTCACAGCAGGGCACAGGCATGAAGCTATGGGATTGCTGCTAAGTTGATGCCTTTTTCCACATTAGAGTTTATATATATTTTATCGGTAACGTTAGCCTCGTGAGTGGAATAATAACGGAATGGCTGCGTGGACCTGCCGAGTTCTTCTCTACAGAGGAGCACGTGTGCTAGCTGGACGAACCGGAGCGGTAGCAGCCGACAGGTAACGTTGACACACTAGCTAAGCTAGCTATCTAACTAACGTTACCTGTAGGCTCTACTTTAACTAACGATACTGAAGTTCTTGTGACCGATAGTTAGCGAACTACTGCAGTTTTGGTGACAGACTGCTAACTAGCTGGCTACTAGCTACTGTAGTTTTAGTAAATTATTTAGCTAACTTTATAATTCTAGATAGTCAGTACTGTAACTTAGGTTTGGGACACTACATCGGGACTCCCAATATTGTGTCCCAAACCTAAATAGTCAGCTGATGTGACAGCCAACAGTGCCACTGCCTACGGAATGCCAAGTGAAAGGGGTAACTAGTTCACTCAAATTACTTAAATTGTTAACGTTAGCTACCTTGGAAGTAGTTTATGGACAATAATCCGCTTTGGGTTTATCTAGCTACCTAGCTAGCCACTATCCAACTGCTATCTCTTACCCCTTTCTAACCAAAACCAATGAAAGTCAATGCACCCCAACTGTATCATACCTTAATCATCTCTTTCTCTGTCTACAGCTGTCTCTTTCAGAGTGTTCGGACAGTGAAGACTACAACATGGTGGGAGGAGCATCTGACAGAGGATAATAAATCATATATGAGGTTGGTCGTGTGTGTATTCCACCAATACACCGGAAGTACTGTAGAATATATGCAATATAAGTATTGAATGAATTGTGTTCTCGCATGTTTTCCAGGAAGAGTCTGGGAGAGGAGTATAATCGACAGATAGCTGCTAAGCTCCACCCACTGAAGGATGAGCCCTGGCCCAGACAAGAATGGACAGAGGGTGTGTGTGTTCACTGTGTGTTCACTTTGTGTGGTGTGTGAGAGTTGTTGGTTTTCGTTTGTGCTTGGGTGGGTGGGAGTATTAATGTGTGTGTTCATCCAGAGAGTCGGCGGGTAGGGCTGGTTGCAGTGAAGTTGGGCATGGCCCCAGTCTGGACCAAAACAGGAGAGAGACACGTGGTGACCATGCTACAGGTAACACACATACGTACACACGACACCACACACACATGTTCACAATCTCTCACACACATGCAAAAACACACAGTCAAACAAAAGTCACAGGTGGTGGTGTGTGTTGAAGGTGCAGGATTGCCATGTGTTGAAGTACCTGTCTAAAGAGGAGTACGATGGACACACTGCCGCCCTGGTGGTGGGAGGGAAGAACGCATCGCCCTTCTACGTAAGTTTAATGGCACACTGTTACACTGTAAGCCATACTGTATAAAGTAGTTCATTTACCCTTTCTCTCTCTCTCTGTCACACCCTCTGTCTCCTTTTTCTTTCTCCTTCTCACTCTCTCTCCCGCTTCTCTCTCTCACTCTCCCCTGTAGAAGACAGATGAAGAGATGGAGATGTTTAGGTTGGCCGGAGTTCCTCCCAAACAGAAAGTCACCACCTTTAAAGTCTCTGACAATGCTATCATCAAACCAGGTATATACACACACTATATAAACACAGACTATACGAACACACACACACATTATAAACACACACCACCATCATCAAACCAGGTACACACCAAATTTTATTGGTCACATACACGTGTTTAGCAGCTGTTATTGCGGGTGTAGCGAAATGCTTGTGCTTCTAGCTCCGACAGTGCAGTAATATCTAACAAGTAATATCTAACAATTTCACAACATATACCCAATACACACAAATCTAAGTAAGGAATGGAATTAAGAATATATACATATATGGACGAGCGATGTCAGAGCGGCATGGACTAAGATACAGTAGAATAGTATAGAATACAGTATATACATATGAGATGAGTAATGCAAGAGATGTAAACATTATTAAAGTGACTAGTGTTCCATTTCTTAAAGTGGCCAGTGATTTCTAGTCTATGTCTATAGACAGCAGCCTCTAATGTGCTAGTGATGGCTGTTTAACAGTCTGATGGCCTTGAGATTGAAAAAAGCTTCTATCTCTCGGTCCCAGCTTTGATGCACCTGTACTGACCTCGCCTTCTGGATGATAACGAAGTGAACAGGCAGTGGCTCGGGTGGTTGTTGTCCTTGATTATCTTTTTGGCCTTCCTGTGACATCGGGTGCTGTAGGTGTCCTGGAGGGCTGGTAGTTTGCCCCCGGTGATGCGTTGGGCAGACTGCACCACCCTCTGGAGAGCCTTGCGGTTGCGGGCGGTGCAGTTGCCGTACCAGGCGGTGATCCAGCCCGACAGGATGCTCTCAATTGTGCATCTGTAAAAGTTTGTGAGGGTTTTATGTGCCAAGCCACATTTCTTCAGCCTCCAGAGGTTGAAGATGCTCTGTTGCGCCTTCTTCACCACACTGTCTGTGTGGGTGGTCCATTTCAGTTTGTCAGTGATGTGTACGCCAAGGAACTTGAAGCTTTCCACCTTCTCCACTGCAGTCCCGTCAATGTGGATAGGGGGGTGCACCCTCTGCTGTTTCCTGAAGTCCACGATCATCTCCTTTGTTTTGTTGACGTTGAGTGAGAGGTTATTTTCCTGGCACCACACTCCCAGAGCCCTCACCTCCTCCCTGTAGGCTGTCTCGTCATTGTTGGTAATCAAGCCTACTAATGTTGTGTCGTCTGCAAACTTGATGATTGAGTTGAAGGCGTGCTTGGCCACACAGTCATGGGTGAGCAGGGAGTACAGGAGTGGGCTGAGTACACACCCTTGTGGGGCCCCACCTGGGGGGCGGCCCGTCAGGAAGTCCAGGACCCAGTTGCACAGGGCGGGGTTCAGACCCAGGGCCTCAAGCTTAATGATGATCTTGGAGGGTACTATGGTGTTGAATGCTGAGCTATAGTCAATGAACAGCATTCTTACATGGGTATTCCTCTTGTCCAGATGGGATAGGGCAGAGTGATGGCGATTGCATCGTCTGTGGATCTATTGGGGCGGTAAGCAGATTGAAGTGGGCCTAGGGTGGCAGGTAAGGTAGAGGTGATATGATCCTTGACTAGTCTGTCAAAGCACTTCATGATGACAGAGGTGAGTGCTACGGGGCGATAGTCATTTAGTTCAGTTACCTTTGCTTTCTTGGGTACAGGAACAATGGTGGCCATCTTGAAGCATGTGGGAACAGCAGACTGGGATAGGGAGAGATTGATTATGTCCATAAACACACCAGCCAGCTGGTCTGTGCATGCTCTGAGGACGCGGCTAGGGATGCCGTCTGGGCCGGCAGCCTTGCGAGGGTTAACACGTTTAAACGTCACCACGGAGAAGGAGAGCCCACGGTCCTTGGTAGCGGACCGCGTCGGTGGCACTGTGTTATCCTCAAAGCGGGCGAAGAAGGTGTTTAGCTTGTCCGGGAGCAAGATGTTGGTGTCAGCAACGTGGCTGGTTTTCCTTTTGTAGTCTGAGATTGTCTGTAGACCCTGCCACATACGTCTCGTGTCTGAGCCGTTGAATTGCGACTCCACTTTATCGTGATACTGACGTTTTGCCTAATTGATTGCCTTATGGATTGAATAACTACACTATTTGTGTTCTGCCATATTCCCAGTCACCTTGCCATGGTTAAATGCAGTGGTTCGTGCTTTCAGTTTCGCTGCCATCTATCCACGGTTTCTGATTTTAGTAGTTCAGTGGGTATGGCATCTCCTATACACTTCCCGATAAACAAAATGTTTGCAAGCTACCCGGAACATATCCCAGTCTGCGTGATCAAAACAATCCTGAAGCGTGATGAGGAAGATGGTGAGGGGAAGATGGCACATAATAATGGCAGGAATATATGGAAAACATGTGTTTGATACCATTCTACTCACGCTGCTTGTGGTCCACACACACACTCACACCATATACACACACACAGACTATACGAAAACACACACACACACATTATAAACACACTGCCATCATCAAACTAGGTACAGAATCCAACTACACTGTATAACCCTATCCCTCTCTCTCCGTGTGTGTCCACTCCAGGCACTCCTCTCTATGCAGCACACTTCCGTCCAGGACAATATGTAGATGTTACAGCCAAAACGTGAGTTATGTCTCCCCGCCCTCATCTCTCTCTGTCTCTGGAGAATTGTTCAATTTCTATGTTCTATTTCTAGAATAATTTTTTGTTCTCAAGTGTGTGTGTGTGTGTGTAGTATTGGTAAGGGTTTTCAGGGGGTGATGAAGCGGTATGGGTTTAAAGGTCAGCCAGCGTCTCACGGCCAGACCAAAACACACCGCAGACCTGGAGCCTCGGGACCTGGAGGGGTAAGACACACCATAGTTGACTGTTTAAATGTTTGGGGGAAAATAAATACATCTAAATAAATATGTAATATCTTATTCACATACACGCACTCACACACTTAAACACTTGTCTCTCTTCAGGATCCAGCCAAAGTCTTCAAAGGGAAGAAGATGCCAGGCATGATGGGAAATGTGTTTGACACTGCCCACGGCCTAAAGGTACGCACCCCCTCAACCCACACACATACACTCTGAGTCCATGTAAGCACCTTTGTGGATAATCGGAGCAGTGTGAAAAACAGAGCTTGTACTCTCTTTAGTAGTCCCATTCTGAGTGCTTGCCAAAACCCTTTATCTAACTGGTCCACAACACCCAAAAGCAATATCTTGCACAAACGTCCGACTCTATTCTCTCTCTCTCTAGGTATGGAGAGTTAACACTAGGTATAATGTTATCTATGTTCACGGCTCCGTCCCTGGCCACAAGAACTGCTTACTGAAGGTAAGACACACGTTTGTCCATCACAGCCAGACTTACCGTGCTCCTAGGTGCTCTTCTATTGGTCTGGCAGATAAAGTTACTGACCTTTTGTTTATCCAATCATATGGTTTTATAAAGTTACTGACATGTTTATCCATTCATATGGTTTTATAGTTACTGACATGCTGTTTACCCAATCATATGGTTTTATAGTTACTGACATGTTGTTTATCCAATCATATGGTTTTATAGTTACTGACATGTTGTTTATCCAATCATATGGTTTTATAGTAACTGACATGTTGTTTATCCAATCATATGGTTTTATAGTTACTGACATCAGTGGAGGCTGCTGAGGGGAGGACGGCTCATAATAATGGCTGGAACGAGCTCCTGAGTGGCGCAGTGGTCTAAGGCACTGCATCACAGTGCTAACTGTGCCACTAGAGATCCTGGTTCGAATCCAGGCTCTGTCGCAGCCGGCCGCGACTGGGAGACTCATGGGCGGCGCACAATTGGCCCAGCGTCGTCCAGGGTAGGGGAGGGAATGGCCGGCAGATGTAGCTCAGTTGATAGAGCATGGCGTTTGCAACGCCAGGGTTGTGGGTTCGTTTCCCATGGGGGGCCAGTATAAAAAAAAAAATGTATTCACTAACTGTAAGTCGCTCTGGATAAGAGCGTCTGCTAAATGACTAAAATGTAAATGTAAAATGAATGGAATGGCATCAGACAAATGGAAACCATGGAAACCATATGTTTGATGTTGATAGCGTTCCACCTATTTCACTCCAGCCATTACCACGTGCCAGTCCTCCCCAATTAAGGTGCCCCCAACCTCCTGTGACTGGCATGTTTGTCCAATCATATGGTTTTATAGTTACTGACATGTTGTTTATCCAATCATATGGTTTTATAGTTACTGACATGTTGTTTATCCAATCATATGGTTTTATAGTTACTGACATGTTGTTTATCCAATCATATGGTTTTATAGTTACTGACATGTTGTTTATCCAATCATATGGTTTTATAGTTACTGACCATGTTGTTTGTCCAATCATATGGTTTTATAAAGTTACTGACATGTTGTTTGTCCAATCATATGGTTTAGGTGAGGGACTCTAACCTACCGACTTCTGTGGAGAAGAACATCAACCCTCCGTTTCCAACGTTCTTCTGTGAGGAGGACGAACAGCTGCCTGAAGACCTGTACGATGAAGACATGTTCATACACACACAGCCCTCACTCACACTCTAACGCACACACACACACACAGCCCTCACTCACACTCTAACGCACACACACACACAGAGAGCCCTAACTCTTACACACAGATATACACATAATCTCATCTCATTGTTATGGTGACCAACTGTGACATGTAGGGTTAACAGTCAACTATTTAAATGTTTTCTAGCCACACCCCTCTGTAGTCATGATTTCATATTGTGTCTGGGACATTAAACATCCTTTCCTGGAAATAAGTTTCCTTTTCATTATTTATCTTCTCTCTCTCTCTTTTCCTCTCTGTCACTCTTTCACTCTAATGATCAGAGTTCAGTCATCCCTGTTTCCAAAACCATGGTAACCAGAGGAGTGATGTAAGGGTCCCCCAGAGGGACAAACTGAACAGAAGAACCAGGAGAGAGGGAGAGAGAGACAGGGAGATGGAGGGAGGGTCGGGAAGCTGACAGATGGAGAGAGGCAGGGAGGGAGAAGATTGGACAGAGGGAGGGCTGCAGAATCACAAAGGCTGACATTTGTGTGTGGGAATGGGGGATAAACGAGAGGAAGATGACAGGCGGGGAGGAGGGTGACAGGCAGGGAGCAGGAGAGGAAGAGAGGAGGGGGGATAAATGAGGACATTAATGTTGCAGCAGAACCGCTGAGAGATACGCAGAGAGAATATGGGGGGTTAGTGGCTGGTGTGTTGAAGACACTATAGAATAGGGTTTATGAAAACTGTCAATGTTGTTATTCTGACTGACTCCTATGAGAGATCTCTCCTTTTCTACCTTTCACCCTCTCTTTGTTTTATGTCAACATGATTATGTTCTGGAGTTTTATTAACAGCAATGATTTCCCCATGATGTCCTGGAACACTGACACACACACAGAGCCTCTGAAACAGGAATGTTACCATTAGAAATGTCTGTTCTAATTATTCTGCACAACAGGCCTCCCCCACATCTCTATCTATCCCCCCATCCATCTCTCTCCCACCTCATCTTCCTGCCTCTTTTCCTCTCTCCCCCTCCTCTCTCCTTTTTCCCTCTAGTTCTCTTAGCCTCTCTGCTTGGCGTTAATGGGACAGACATTCCTTTTAAAGTGTGTGTGTGTGTGTACACTGCAGACAGAGAGAAGCTGCACTGCACCATTACTGCAGAGCATCCGGCTACTGTACTACAGATAGACACTCTATAATAGATCATCTATATGACACTATAATATCTACATCTAAGTACATGATACTCTATGACGTAGTTTACAGCTGCTACTAGCATGCGGCCTGTGGTCATATCATGTCCACAATCGTTTATATCAGGTGTTATCAGAAGGGTGTGCATGGGCACCCCGTGTGTGTGACCGTCTTGATGGATGTAGTCTGATTCTGCTGCCTCCACATTATGGATATTGTATTTCGATTACTGAAACACTTGCACTCTACACACACACTAATGATGACTTGGTTAGCAGGTAGTAGATTAAGTGTTTGTGATTGGCTGATGCTGAGACATCAGCTGTTCGGCCAAAACAGCACTTTCCCCGAGTTTACCGATTTGCTTCTATCTCCCTAGACACACACGCGTGCACATAAGTGAACTTCAGCTACGCCGTGTGTGTGTGTGGAGAGCGCTGTGTGATATTAATAATTGAGTGTGTTATTTGAAGGAAGCAGCTTCTCTACATTAACCCTCGGTCACCCCACCACACTGACAGTCTGTCTGTATGATACACGCACACACACATACGCATGACACAGATAAGAGCGGGATGAGCAGCTGCTCAACATTAACCCTTAACATCACCAGTGAGACTGACAGAACCATAATCATGGATGACGAGGAGTAGCATGAAACCTCTGACCTCAATCCTCCCGACTAGAACTCTTCTGTGGTTAATCATTCAACCTTGATTCAATTCAATGCACCTTTATTCATCCCTCATGAGCAATAAGGTGGGCAGGACACAAGCAGTAACCTGGCAACTCTTTCCATCCCTTCTCTCTCTTCCTCTCTCTTTAGCTCAGCTAAAGGCCTTTGTGATAGGTTAAATAGCTTTCCTTTCAGGCCAGGGAGAGAAATGTCATCCCTGTGTCTGTGCTAACATTCTCTTTCTCTCTGTCTCACTCTCTCACACACACACACACTCAGCACGGCACATCAAGCATACTCTATGTCACATTAACCTGATCTCGAGGGCCTCTGGGCCAGACGAAGAGAGTGCTGACTTCACTTCCCTTAACACCTCTCTCTTTCTTTCTCTCCCTATCTCTCGCTCTCGCTCCCCTCTTTCACTATCTCTGCTTTCTCCCACTGCCCCACCCCCACCCTCTCCCTTGTATTGATTGGTTGACATCCCAGGGTTGACTTCCTGTTGTGATGGTTTCCGTGACACCCTGAAAACGATTGACATTTATTTACCCCGGAATCACAATCAACACACACATATACACCCCGGTGGCACCACGTCTCTCCCAGTTTGGGTACCGGTAGCACTGCTGGAGGCTGACTGAAGGAACCCCTTCTCTACCACACACCTGCATCCTTCTCTCACACACATGCACACACACATTCCTGCATGTGCACACACACGAACATGCACAAACACACACAGGTAAACAGTAAACATGGAGTCATTATCTTGCAGAGCTACAAAGCATCGCAGTACTGCTCGGCTCTAATCTACTACAGTGCTCTGTGCTCTAATCTACTACAGTGCTCTGTGCTCTAATCTACTACAGTGCTCTGTGCTCTAATCTACTACAGTGCTCTGTGCTCTAATCTACTACAGTGCTCTGTGCTCTAATCTACTACAGTCTCTGTGCTCTAATCTACTACAGTGCTCTGTGCTCTAATCTACAGTGCTCTGTGCTCTAATCTACTACAGTGCTCTAATCTACTATAGTGCTCTGTGCTCTAATCTACTACAGTGCTCTGTGCTCTAATCTACTACAGTGCTCTGTGCTCTAATCTACTACAGCGCTCTGTGCTCTAATCTACTACAGTGCTCTGTGCTCTAATCTACTACAGTGCTCTGTGCTCTAATCTACTATAGTGCTCTGTGCTCTAATCTACTATAGTGCTCTGTGCTCTAATCTACTACAGTCTCTGTGCTCTAATCTACTACAGTGCTCTGTGCTCTAATCTACTACAGTGTTCTAATCTACTATAGTGCTCTGTGCTCTAATCTACTACAGTGCTCTGTGATCTAATCTACTATAGTGCTCTGTGCTCTAATCTACTACAGCGCTCTGTGCTCTAATCTACTACAGTACTCTAATCTACTACACTACTCTGTGCTCTAATCTACTACAGTGCTCTGTGCTCTAATCTACTATAGTGCTCTGTGCTCTAATCTACTACAGTGCTCTGTGCTCTAATCTACTACAGTGCTCTGTGCTCTAATCTACTACAGCGCTCTGTGCTCTAATCTACTACAGTACTCTAATCTACTATAGTGCTCTGTGCTCTAATCTACTACAGTGCTCTGTGATCTAATCTACTACAGTGCTCTGTGCTCTAATCTACTATAGTGCTCTGTGCTCTAATCTACTACAGTGCTCTGTGCTCTAATCTACTACAGTGCTCTAATCTACTATAGTGCTCTGTGCTCTAATCTACTACAGTGCTCTGTGTTCTAATCTTCTACAGTGCTGGCCTGCAATGTGCTCTAATCTACTGTACATCTCTAGTTTGTGTGTGTGTGTGCATGCGTGCGAGTGTGTGTGTGTGTGTCATGTGTGTACATGTGTTAGTGTCCTCTACACACGCAGCATGTGAATTTGTCAGTTGAATGATAGGATCCCTGAACAGAATAAATCAGAACTGTTTTTCTACAGTATGAGTTCGCCAGTCACAACCATGGAACACACCTGACATCTAGTGGCCATGAGGAGAAATGCACTCATGTAGCAAATGTTAATTCATAGTGGGACAATCATTTAAATCAAAGATCTTTATATGTCCGTGGCAGTAGGTTGTAATACACTTTATTTTAAACCAAAATAAGTCATCAAAGATCATCAAAATGAAAAACATGAACACAAAGAATAAACCGTTATAAAACCGGAACATTGCTGTAATACAACATTGGTAAGACTAGTAACATGTTAATAACGCTTTATAAACAGTTAATAAGACATGAATAAACCTGAATAAGTACCTTAGTAGCACCTCACTGATGCATAGATACATTTCTCTGGTATTGGCACCATCGTTAAGAGAAAGTGTGTACCAAACGTGGGGTCATGGTTTTGGTCAGGGTGTGGTTGATGTGGTCAGGTCTAGGGTGTGGTTAGTCTATGATTGGGATGTACAGTGAGGGAAAAAAGTATTTGATCCCCTGCTGATTTTGTACGTTTGCCCACTGACAAAAAAATGATCAGTCTATAATTTTAATTATAGGTTTATTTGAACAGTGAGAGACAGAATAACAACAAAAAAATCCAGAAAAAGGCATGTCAAAAATTTTATACATTGATTTGCATTTTAATGAGGGAAATAAGTATTTGACCCCCTCTCAATCAGAAAGTTTCTGGCTCCCAGGTGTCTTTTATAGAGGTAACGAGCTGAGATTAGGAGCACACTCTTAAAGGGAGTGCTCCTATTCTCAGCTTGTTACCTGTATAAAAGACTCCTGTCCACAGAAGCAATCAATCAATCAGATTCCAAACTCTCCACCATGGCCAAGACCAAAGAGCTCTCCAAGGATGTCAGGGACAAGATTGTAGACCTACACAAGGCTGGAATGGGCTACAAGACCATCGCCAAGCAGCTTGGTGAGAAGGTGACAACAGTTGGTGCGATTATTCGCAAATGGAAGAAACACAAAATAACTGTCAATCTCCCTCGGCCTGGGGCTCCATGCAAGATCTCACCTCGTGGAGTTGCAATGATCATGAGAACGGTGAGGATTCAGCCCAGAACTACACGGGAGGATCTTGTCAATGATCTCAAGGCAGCTGGGACCATAGTCACCAAGAAAACAATTGGTAACACACTGCGCCGTGAAGGACTGAAATCCTGCAGCGCCCGCAAGGTCCCCCTGCTCAAGAAAGCACATATACAGGCCCGTCTGAAGTTTGCCAATGAACATCTGAATGATTCAAAGGAGAACTGGGTGAAAGTGTTGTGGTCAGATGAGACCAAAATCGAGCTTTTTGGCATCAACTCAACTCGCCGTGTTTGGAGGAGGAGGAATGATGCCTATGACCCCAAGAACACCATCCCCACCATCAAACATGGAGGTGGAAACATTATGCTTTGGGGGTGTTTTTCTGCTAAGGGGACAGGACAACTTTACCGCATCAAAGGGACGATGGACGGGGCCATGTACCATCAAATCTTGGGTGAGAACCTCCTTCCCTCAGCCAGGGCATTGAAAATGGGTCGTGGATGGGTATTCACAATGACCCAAAACACACGGCCAAGGCAACAAAGGAGTGGCTCAAGAAGAAGCACATTAAGGTCCTGGAGTGGCCTAGCCAGTCTCCAGACCTTAATCCCATAGACAATCTGTGGAGAGAGCTGAAAGATTGAGTTGCCAAACGTCAGCCTCGAAACCTTAATGACTTGGAGAAGATCTGCAAAGAGGAGTGGGACAAATCCCTCCTGAGATGTGTGCAAACCTGGTGGCCAACTACAAGAAACGTCTGACCTCTGTGATTGCCAACAAGGGTTTTGCCACCAAGTACTAAGTCATGTTTTGCAGAGGGGTCAAATACTTATTTCCCTCATTAAAATGCAAATCAATTTATAACATTTTTGACATGTGTTTTTCTGGATTTTGTTGTTGTTATTCTGTCTCTCACGGTTCAAATAAACCTACCATTAAAATTATAGACTGATCATGTCTTTGTCAGTGGGCAAACGTACAAAATCAGCAGGGGATCAAATACTTTTTTCCCTCACTGTAGTTATGGTTTGGGTATATGGTTGGCCTATGATTGGGATGTAGTCAGGGTTAGCTGTTTACGGTATAGTTAGACTACGTTTGGGATCTGGTTATGGTATGGTTGTGTTCAGAGGTAAGGGATTAAGACAGTGAGTAGGTGCTGATAGGGTTATTTTTGGCCCGGGAAAGGTGGGGGGAGGATGGGGAGGGGGGATAGCGGAGGATGGGTGAGGAGGGGGAGGGATGTAGAGGGACTTGGGAGTGAGGTTTGTCCGAGTGGGGGGCTCTGGAACGACCCCTGGGTGTACGAAGCGGGGGGGAGGAGGGCTGGTGATGGGGTGAGGAAGGGGAGGCAGCACTATGGTGGTGGGTGGAAGGATAATGGGAGGGGCTATGATGGGGTGAGGAGGGGGAGGAGTGGTAATTGGGTGATGCATGATGAGGGGAGACAGGCACTCTCTGAGGAGAGGTGAAACTGTGATGCCCCCCATGGGGGTGGCGATGGGGGGATGTGGGGGAGGTGTGAGAGTCATGATGAGGAGTAACGTGATTCTGAGAGACCTGTGAGTCTTTAATGGGGTTATAGTTAATGTTAGGGTTAGACTTATTGGTATAGTTCCAGGAGGTCTTATTGGAGTTACTATTGGGCAGTATGTTAGGGTCAGAGTTGTTCCTAGCTGCCGCCATGTTGTGGTTGGTGTAGTTAGTGGTGGTAGTATTACTGGTAGTAGTAGAGGGACCGGTCTCCTTCTTGTAGAGGAAGACGTTGTAGTGCAGAGGGGGGCTGGCCTCGGGGTGGAGCTTAGCCTCTTTAGGGAGGAGCAACTGAAGACCGATGGTGACTCCATCCTGCTATAAAAATATACAGGGTTGAGAGTCAGAGGAGGATAGACATTTATAGAATAGAGAGGATAGAAATAAGTTGGATAGACAGGGTAAGTGGGAAAGATAAAGAGAGAGATGGTTGAGATAGAGGGAATGAAGAAAGGAGAAATGGAGAACGAGGGTTAAGAAAGAGAACAGGTGTGCATGTGTGTGAGAGAACTGATTCAGTGGAGGCTGCTGAGGGGAGGACAGCTCATAATAATGGCTGGAATGGAGCGAATGGAATGGCATCACACCATGTGTTTGATGTATTTGATACCATTCCACTGATTCCACTCCAGCCATTACCATGAGCCCGTCCTCCCCAATTAAGGTGCCACCAATCACCTGTGAGATGATTGATTTACGATAGAGAAAGGATAGATACAAAATAAGAGAGGATAGAGAGAGAGAGAGAGAGAGAGAGAGAGTGTAATAAGGCTGTTTGTTCATCTCCACTGCACTGTTAGGTGTGTGTGTGTGTGTGTGTGTGTGTTTATTAAAGTGTTAATAAAGCCATGCACAATCAGCCACGGAAAGCTAAGAGAGAGAGAAACAGAGAGAGTGAGAGAGAGAGAGAGAGAGAGAGAGAGAGAGGGGGGAGGGAGGGAGGGAGGGAGGGAGGGAGGGAGGGAGGGAGGGAGGGAGGGAGGGAGGGGGAGGGAGGGAGAAAGGTAGAGTGAGAGAGCGAAAGGTAGAGAGAGAGAGAGAGAGAGAGAGAGAGAGAGAGAGAGAGAGAGAGAGAGAGAGAGAGAGAGAGAGAGAGAGAGAGAACAATAAAGGTAGAGGGGTAGGGCCATTCCAGGAACACACAGGGACCAGCTAATTTAAAGTTACAAAGTTTTTATTTCAATAACCCTGGTTCTGATGCTATTATGATGTGTTCTCCAAAAAAACAGTTTAAGTTCATCAAAGTGTTTTAACCCACATCAATAGAAACCATAAATATATCAATACTAGCAAGCCAGGCAACACATCAACTTTACATGAGACCTATACATATTCACTGGATTATATCAAACATCAAAGTATCTCAACTATTTGTCTTGTAATTTCTCAACAGTTTTTCTTGTATTTCTAGTTAATCTTGTTTATAATGATTTTCCATAAATAACTGTTTTAGTAGAAAACAGCAATGCATGCAGACAAAAAAAGAAGGGTAAAGATCTGAAATGGCACCCTATTCCCAACATGGTGCACTACCTTTGACCAGAGCTCTGGCCAAAAGTAGTGCACTATAAAGGGAATAGGGTGTTATTTTTTACGCAGACTTAAGGCGGACAGTAGGAGAAGGGAGGACAGCATTAAAATGGTCAGAGTTCTAAGGTCAGAGACGAGAGCAGGGCATTGTGGGAGAGGAGAGTTTGTCCAGCCAGAAACAGTTTAGTCCAGGATTGCTAGTGATGCAGCTGGACGTCGCAAGGAAGAGGCAGCATCGCCCCCATGTGGTCAGTAGTGGTGTAACATGTTATGTACAGGGTATAGTATAGTACAGTATAGTATAATACAGTACAGTATAGTATACCGTAGTATAGTTGTGTTTAATCCTTTTATCTCCTAGTGGAGTCAAGGGCCTCAACAGGAACCCAGCTATAGTATAGTATAGTATATTTATGCAGTATTATGGTGCCCCTTATGTGAATGATTTAGTATATGTTGTTGGAGGGGGAGGAGTTTGCCTCCTCGCTATTTACCTCCTGGTCTGCGTTAGGGGTGTGGTCAGAGGAGAGGGCGGGGCAGTTGTTAACATGTTTCGGCGAATGAGAGTTGCCGATGTTCATAGACTCCTCCCCTTGAGTGAATTGAGACTTCACAGGCTCCTCCATTTTCTGAGGGTCATCCTGTGGAACAACACACACAGACAAACCCACGTTACACACACACACACATTCGTTAGACACACATGCATACACACACATACGTTACATCCAGTGGATGCTGCTGAGGGGAGGACGGCTCATAATAATGGCTGGAACGGAGCCATGTGTTTAAATGTATTTGATACCATTCCACTAATTCCGTTCCAGCCATTACCACAAGTCGGTCCTCCCCAATTAAGGTGCCACCAACCTCCTGTACTACATACACGTATGTCATACACACACAGATTGACACATACGTTACATACACATACATTGATTGTCTGATGGCAGACATATGAAGGTCGTGAGGACAGTACAGTAACTGGATCAGCTAGCATCGACCAGCCATTCATTACGAGTTAGAAAGTGTATGTGTGTGTGTTTGTGTGTGTGTGAGTGTATGCATGCATGCGTGTACTTGTGTATGCTTGTACATGTGTGCGTGAATGTGTGCATGTGCCTGTGTGTCAGGGGAGTTCATTTGGGTTCGCTCTAAATTCAAATTTAAATCAATAACCCTACAAATGTGTTGGGTGCCCCCCTTTCTGCCAAAGCCAATTTACCCTGTTTAAATCAATGTTGGTTTGTTATATGGAGCTGGAGATGGGGAGGCTGCTGTGTGACTGAAGCAAAGGGACCAACATGACTAACCCTAATGCTGCTAGTCGGAAACAAGGATGAGGAGGAAAAGCCTAGAAGACAAAATGGCTGCCCTACCCTTATCCACAGGGGGAGAGGAAGAAGCACTGTGGCCCGTAATGGCTGCCCTACCCCTAGGAACCACAGAGGAGATGAAGAAGCACTGTGGCCCATAATGGCTGCCTTACCCCTAGTAACCACAGAGGAGAGGAAGAAGCACTGTGGCCCGTAATGGTTGCCCAGCTGAACTGGAGGTTAGCTGGGTTACGTACAGGGTTCAGTTTCCTGCTTGGTAAGGTTAAAGCCTATCCAGCTGGGGAAACTGGCCATTGTTGTGGTTCTGCTTACCTGACGGTAAGGGTGTCTAGGCTTATACTCCCAGACGTAGCTGCTCTTCGCTTTCTGCAGGTGGAAACCACATCTTAAAGGGGAACAGTGTGTGTGTGTGTGTGTGTGTGTGTGTGTGTGTGTGTGTGTGTGTGTGTGTGTGTGTGTGTGTGTGTGTGTGTGTGTGTGTGTGTGTGTGTGTGTGCATGCGTGCATGTCTGACAGACTCATTCTACAGACAGACAGACTAATGGACTGAGACAGACTGACATACAGCTAGCCAGGGTTTGGGCTTAAGTTTAGGGTCAGTCAAAGGTTAGCGGTCAGGGGTTATAGGTCAGGAGTTAGTTACCTGACAGATAATGTTGTCATAGTAAGCCAGATTGTGAGCGTGGGGTTGAGGGGGGGGCGGGGGGGAGTCACACAGCTTCCTTACGTTGGCATGGGAACTGTCTTGCGCCGTGGAAACAGAGAAGCCATCCGTCTGCATCTCGCTGTGTGGACGGTATAGACTGGAGCGAGGGAAGGAGGAGAGGAGAGAGGAATAAGAGAGAGGTGTGGGGGAAAGAGGGTTAGGGGAAGAGATGGGTTTTCATTGATGTGATAAACGTGGCGTGTACACAGCCTTTTATACTGTCAAACATGAGTCCATCTCCATGATCATTTAATAAATAAGGCCTCTCACGCTCTCTCCCCCTTTCTCTCTCTCTGACTGTAAAGGTTAAACCCTCGGGCTGAACAACTGTATATAGGTCATCATGCTATCTTAGACATACACACACACATGCACTGTCAGGCTGTCCTACTTTCAGCTGATGAACAGTTATTACTGCTGCATCAATGTCTGGCCTTTCCTCACTAGTTATCACCATAACACTCTCTCACTCACTCACTCACTCACTCACTCACTCACTCACTCACTCACTCACTCACTCTCTCTCTCTCTCTCTCTCTCTCTCTCTCTCTCTCTCTCTCTCTCTCTCTCTCTCTCTCTCTCTCTCTCTCTCTCTCTCTCTCTCTCTCTCTCTCTCTCTCTCTCTCTCTCTCTCTCTCTCTCTCTCTCTCTCTCTACACTGACCTGCGTTTGCGGAGTCGCCTGTTCTCAATCCTGAGGCGGTGGAGTCGCTTAGCGAAGAAGACGATGATGATGATGAGTAGGATGAGGGTCAGAGAGGCCACGCCCACTACCACACAAAGTACCTGGAAGTCTGTCACCACCCAATCGCAACGAGAGCCCTTGTTCCACATATAGTCCTGGACATTACACCTAGTGAGGGGGGGGGGGAGAATATTTTAACCATAGAATAGACAGACAGGCAGCAGAATTCAGGAAGTATTTGTCTCTGAAACAAACTGCCTCACTATCTGACGATTGTTGTTACAAAGCAATGTACAGTTATGAGTTGATGTACAGCTACTAGTACTGTAGAAAAACAACAACGTTTGATGTTCTAAGTCCTCAGTAATGCTTAAAGCACATCAGGAGACCACTTTTGAGGTTTTTGATTATTATTTTTTTATTTCTGGGTGTAGTTACCCTTTAATTCCAATGCTCACCTAGCATGAGGCTGTTGATTAGCAGTGTTTTTGTAGTGAGATGGTAGTTTGCAAAACAAATACACACTGGATTGATGCAAATAATCATGATATCATTCTGCCAGGTAAGCATAGGCTACTTCGTAGTTAACATTTAATTGAGAAGGTTTTTGGGAAAGCCTTTCCATCTACCACTAGATTTTTCATTAGCATCATCGTTAACGGCTACACAAAGTGGTAGACACGCTCACCACACACACACAGAAGGGGAATTCTCGTTGCCTCTTCAGAAAGTTGCAGGAAATATTAAACACTGATGCATTCTGTTCATGTCTTACTATAAACTTGGGCAAATTAATACATTTTCAATACATTTAGTTGATTTCCTACTAAGTTCAATAAATTGTTGAATATTGTTCAATTCTGTTTTAATGTCTGGATTCCGTGATTCCGTCCTTGTTTTCTACATCGCAGATTTTATAGGGCCCTAGGTGTGTCTGTCCTGGGTTAGATCAGAAGTCTGTCCAGTAATGAAGAGAGAATCAACCCAGACTAGTCCTATAATAAGATCAACTGGATCAGAGAGGGTGTGTTTGTGTGTTTGACATGTAGAACAGGGACGGCCTGTTCAATAGGGCGATATGGGCGACGCACTGCCAAACGGGAAAAGGAAGGGATTTTTTTTCTAATCAATTATATCACGGCAACAGTAGTTATCAGTGTTGTAATCTATACGTCTGATCTGCCACAGTGCCACACTGCCACTAAATGTCGAATCAGGCTAAAGTCGTGCTTCAAATGGCTCCACCCCCTTTTGGGGGCGATTTCAGTCAGATTGAAAATCGCCCAGAACTTCTGTCATAGACTCCCATGTAAAATCTATTTTTTCAAATTTCAGAGCCTTCAATACAATCTCAATGGGTGTCTGTGGGCTTGCACTTACGCGCTTTCGTCACATGAACGTAACTAAGAAAAGAGAGGGTAGCAGCGTCAATCAATTCACTACTACTATCAACATGGCTAGGCTTCAGTGCAACTCGATTGTGTCTTTGAAAGAATTTCCTTTTTGTCGGCGAACAAATGAAGATAAATTGGCAACGAAACAATTAGGACCTCCCAGACCAAATTTAATAATTCAACAGGTTTCTACTAAAGGGGGAAGTCCTACACCCGAGGATTTTCCAAAAAAATGGTACGAACGAAAAAATAACATTGCCACTCAACTGGATGAGGGATACAGGCTAGCTGTCCGCCGCCACAACGATGAGGTTAGTGTTGATAATCACAAGTTTACTGGAGAACTGAGACCAAGTAGAGACTTTGGACAGGGTGGATATGGTTATATTGCGATATTGTCAATACAGTATATCGTAAAGTATCACTATGTAACTCGATTTCTTTCACCCCAATCCCTCAAATTAACGGTAAATAACTGAATTGTTTGCCCCACATTTAGCTAAGATGATTAGCTAGCCAGCTAAAATGTTTTATTTAGTTAGCAGTCGCATCTACAATAGTTTACTGTCAATAACATGTCTCCAAAATGACGTGGTGTCTCCAATTGTGTTTACATTTTACAATTGCGATGCGCATCCATGAGTATCCACTTTCTGTAGCTCAGCTGGTAGAGCACGGCGCTTGTAACGCCAAGGTAGTGGGTTCGATCCCGGGACCACCCATACACAAAAATGTATGCACGCATGACTGTAAGTCGCTTTGGATAAAAGCGTCTGCTAAATGGCTTATTATTATTATTATTATTATTCCAGCCTTGTGTAGGTCTCCAATCTTGTCCCTGACATCCTTGGAGAGCTCTTTGGTCTTGGCCATGGTGGAGAGTTTGGAATCTGATTGATTGATTGCTTCTGTGGACAGGTGTCTTTTATACAGGTAACAAGCTGAGATTAGGAGCACTCCCTGAGATCAGTCAATAAATGATTCTGGTATTGACTTATATGCTGCCCCTGTCTTCATGTTGTTGCTGGACATATCTTTTTAAAAATGTGTGTAGGTCACCTAAATCATCAGAAAAATTGCCCCTCCTGAGAATTTTTTCAGGAGCCGCCACTGCCCGGGACCACCCATACACAAAAATGTATGCACGCATGACTGTAAGTCGCTTTGGATAAAAGCGTCTGCTAAATGGCTTATTATTATTATTATTATTATTCCAGCCTTGTGTAGGTCTCCAATCTTGTCCCTGACATCCTTGGAGAGCTCTTTGGTCTTGGCCATGGTGGAGAGTTTGGAATCTGATTGATTGATTGCTTCTGTGGACAGGTGTCTTTTATACAGGTAACAAGCTGAGATTAGGAGCACTCCCTGAGATCAGTCAATAAATGATTCTGGTATTGACTTATATGCTGCCCCTGTCTTCATGTTGTTGCTGGACATATCTTTTTAAAAATGTGTGTAGGTCACCTAAATCATCAGAAAAATTGCCCCTCCTGAGAATTTTTTCAGGAGCCGCCACTGATGTAGAAGGTGAGGTTCAGGTTGGGTAAGGACATATGGATGCCCCCCCCTCCTCGGCCTCCTCGGCCTCCCCAAACACTCCTAATCCTTCAAGGACCCTGCTGAGAAGGCCTGTGGCCCCGCATGTTTGTGTATGTGTGTCAGTCGGGTGTCTAGAATTCTAATTCTATGGTCTATCTGTCCTCTATTCTGGCTTTTGTTAGAAAGACGCCAGCTGTATATTGCTCTGTAGTGTACAAACCACTAAGCGTGCCCCCACCCACACCCCCAATTAATACACATGCGTACTGTAAATTGTTGTATTTCTTTCCACTGATGATTGTGAAAAATTACCTGCAGAATGCTCCTATTCCCGTAGCGATGGTACAAACTCCTCTATTGTAGCAGAAGTCAGGCTGTGCATCACACTGAGACACACACTCATCCCCGACCTCTGACCTCACAAAGCCCAGACCACACCCATCTGACCCCTGAGGAGGGGAAGGAGGAGGTGGGGATTGAGACTGAGAGGGGAATTGAGACTGAGATGGGGGCTGAGACTGAGAGGGTTGCTGGGGGTCGTCATTGTCAGGGGTAACATAGGGGACAGGGGAGCCAGTGAGCGATGGGTTTTCATCCTCCATGTCTGCCGGAGGGGTCAGGGTCGGCTCAGGGTCAAGGGTTGTATCTATGGTGGAGAGTTCGGCGTCGGGGGACAGGTAGTCGTAGAAATCTGACAGAGTCCAGGCTGTGGGGTCTCCCGCCCGCTGCTGCAGGGGCTGAGCTACAGCGGTCAGCCAATCAGAATCAGACGAGAGGTCAGGGGTCAAGGGGCGGTCGGGGTTATGGAACTCCACCTTGATGATATCATCTGAGCGTTCCTGAGATTCCCTGCCTGTTAGCTCTTCTCTGATTGGCTGATCGTCCTCTTCAGTGAAGTCCAGGTGGGAGTGTCTTCTGTGAGAGGGGTTGCGTTTGGTGGCGCTGAGAGGAAGTTCAGCCCCTAGTCCTAACCCTATGCCAATCAGCTCTGCTGAGTCATCACCGATAAGCACCGCCCTTTCTACAGCAGAGAAAGATGATTGGCTGTGCTGGACCTCCGTCCTGCTGACGGTGGCCAATGAGAGTTCTCCTGTCAAGTCAATCAGAAACAACAAACAGATCAGGACACACCCACACAAACACACACATATACAATGGCTTGCGAAAGTATTCACCCCCCTTGGCATTTTTCCTATTTTGTTGCCGTACAACCTGGAATTAAAATTGATTTTTTGGGGGTTTGTATCATTTGATTTACACAACATGCCTACCACTTTGAAGACGCAAAATATTTTTTGGTGTGAAGCACACAAGAAATAAGAAAAAAATACAGAAAACTTGAGCGTGCATAACTATTCACCCCCCCAAAGTCAATACTTTGTAGAGCCACCTTTTGCAGCAATTACAACTGCAAGTCTCTTGGGGTATGTCTCTATAAGCTTGGCACATCTAGCCACTGGGATTTTTGCCCATTCTTCAAGGCAAAACTGCTCCAGCTCCTTCAAGTTGGATGGGTTCCACTGGTGTACAGCAATCTTTAAGTCATACCACAGATTCTCAATTGGATTGAGGTCTGGGCTTTGGCTGGGCCATTCCAATACATTTAAATGTTTCCCCTTAAACCACTCGAGTGTTGCTTTAGCAGTATGCTTAGGGTCATTGTCCTGCTGGAAGGTGAACCTCCGTCCCAGTCTCAAATCTCTGGAAGACTGAAACAGGATTCCCTCAAGAATTTCCCTGTATTTAGCACCAACCATCATTCCTTCAATTCTGACCAGTTTCCCAGTCCCTGCCGATGAAAAACATCCCCACAGCATGATGCTGCCACCACCATGGATGGTGTTCTCGGAGTGATGAGAGGTGTTGGGTTTGCGCCAGACATAGCGTTTTCCTTGATGGCCAAGAAGCTCAATTTTAATCTCATCTGACCAGAGTACCTTCTTCCATATGTTTGGGGAGTCTCCCACATGCCTTTTTGGCGAACACCAAACGTGTTTGCTTATTTTTTTCTTTAAGCAATGGCTTTTTTCTGGCCACTCTTTCATAAAGCCCAGCTCTGTGGAGTGTATGGCTTAAAGTGGTCCTATGGACAGATACTCCAATCTCTGCTGTGGAGCTTTGCAGCTCCTTCAGGGTTATCTTTGGTCTCTTTGTTGCCTCTCTGATTAATGCCCTCATTGCCTGGTCTGTGAGTTTTGGTGGGCGGCCCTCTCTTGGCAGGTTTGTTGTGGTGCCATATTCTTTCAATTTTTTAATAATGGATTTAATGGTGCTACGTGGGATGTTCAAAGTTTCAGATATTTTTGTATAACCCAACCCTGATCTGTACTTCTCCACAACTTTGTCCCTGACCTGTTTGGAGAGCTCCTTGGTCTTCATGGTGCCGCTTGCTTGGTGGTGCGCCTTGTTTAGTGGTGTTGCAGACTCTGGGGCCTTTCAGAACAGGTCTATATATACTGAGATCATGTGACAGATCATGTGAGACTTAGATTGCACACAGGTGGACTTTATTTAAGTAATTATGTGACTTCTGAAGGTAATTGGTTGCACCAGGTCTTATTTAGGGGCTTCATAGCAAAGGGGGTGAATACATATGCACGCACCACTTTTCCGTTATTTATTTTTTAGAATTTTTTGAAACAAGTTATTTTTCACCAATTTGGACTATTTTGTGTATGTCCATTACATGAAATCCAAATAAAAATGCATTTAAATTACAGGTTGTAATGCAACAAAATAGGAAAAACGCCAAGGGGGATGAATACTTTTACAAGGCACTGTACACAAACAGGACACAGACAACACCATTGCAATGGATCTTATTCACTTCGCAGCCATGATCATTCAAAATCCAGGCTAGTGGGAATTAAAATTAATTGAAAACTGCTCTCTCTCTCTTTCTCTCTCTATATACTGTGAAGCAGAAGCTGTGTGTCAGTGAGGTGCTCAAATAAAGTTAATTGAAAACTTGACCTCTCTCTCTCTCTCTCTACTGTGAAGCAGAAGCTGTGTGGATTAGGAGCAGTGATGTTCTAACATGTTCTACTGACCACAGATTAAATTAGATTAGGATTACAGCTATAGGTTAAACACTGACCATGTACAAAATACTCTCAGCAATCTACTGACAGGGACACCACAGGAGAGGAGCGGAAAGGAGAGGGTTGGAGCTGAGAGGAGAGGAGAAATGTATGGACATGCCACTAAACATACAGTTTGTCACCATAGTAACAGATCTGTAGCCATAGAAACAGGGCTCTGACTACGGTAACCAGGTTAGCTTGGCTGTGATTGGTCAGAGCTCAGACCCAGCAACCTCTCCTGGCAGGAGAGCACAGGATCATGGGTAGCTATACCGGTTGGCCACTAACACACACACACACACACACACACACACAACACACACATAATATGAGTGTGTGTGCTTGTGTTGACATTGATACATTGTGACAGAATGTTGCTCTCTGGGGCCACAGGGCAGATGGACCTCACAGGGTGGGTCCACACACATTCCAATATGCAGTACACACACACACACACACACACACACAGACAGATCATGCAATTCAAGTTCCTTATCTCTTCTACACTAATGTCTGATCAACTCTAACTAAGTTTGTATTTGTGATTGTGCACACACGTGCACATGCATTCAAGAGTGTGCGCATGTGCATGCTTGTGTCAGTGTGTGTGTGTGTTTATGATCTGGGACAGCAGTTGCCCGTTGGTTAAACAACATCAGTGATCAATAAAGAAGCTATCAGCTGATCGATTACACTCTGTGATGACCAATGAAGAAGCTATCAGAGCTTCACTAGCAGTAATATACAGAAGAAACACACACTCATTCCATATTATATTCCAAAGTCAGTGACACACACAAAATAATTACATGCTGAAGATAGTTTTTTATACTCTCTCTCTCTCTCTCTCTCT
Source organism: Coregonus clupeaformis (assembly GCF_020615455.1). Classification (NCBI taxonomy): domain Eukaryota; kingdom Metazoa; phylum Chordata; class Actinopteri; order Salmoniformes; family Salmonidae; genus Coregonus; species Coregonus clupeaformis. Next base: position 48,672,450 of record NC_059208.1, read on the forward strand.
CTCTCTCTCTCTCTCTCTCTCTCTCTCTCTCTTTGTCTCTCGCTGTTGAGCCCACATTTCCAGATGTTTGAGGTGAAATAGTGAACACACACACACAGACACACACAGACAAACACACGGCAGTGTTCTTACCTTGAGCAGACAGAGAGAGGAGGAAAGACAGCATTAACGACCAACTCCACGACCAGCTCTCCCAGCGCGCCATACCACGTCCTCCGACAAACACACACACACACACACCCCGCTACACACACTGGTACACACCCCGATGCACCCTGACACACACACACACACACCAGACCCAGTTACTCAGCAGCACAGACTCCTTCAGACGCGGAGTGTGTGAGTGTGTGTCTGTCAGAGTGTGTGTGTATGAGTATGTGTGAGTGTGTTTGTAGCAGTGGTAATCTAAGCATAAATCCTCTCTGTGTTCAGATCTGTTGCCGGTGAGACATGTCTGCTCTGTCTGTGGTCTGGGGTTGTTCTGTTCCTCTGTGTGTTGGTTTAGTCTGTTCCTCTGTGTGTTGGTTTAGTTTGTTCCTCTGTGTGTTGGTTTAGTCTGTTCCTCTGTGTGTTGGTTTAGTCTGTTCCTCTGTGTGTTGGTTTAGTCTGTTCCTCTGTCTGTTGGTTTAGTCTGTTCCTCTGTCTGTTGGTTTAGTCTGTTCCTCTGTGTGTTGGTTTAGTCTGTTCCTCTGTCTGTTGGTTTAGTCTGTTCCTCTGTGTGTTGGTTTGGTTTGTTCCTCCCCCTGTGACTTAGTCTGTTACTCTCTCTGTTTGTTTAGTCTGTTCCTCCCCCTGTGATTTAGTATGTTCCTCTCTCTGTTGGTTTAGTCTGTTCCTCCCCCTGTGATTTAGTCTGCTACTCCTTTAGTGCTCCTCTGGGTTTCTTTCTGTTAGTGGCTCCCATCACCCTGACACTTGCTATGCACACACACACGAACACACAGGGTTGTTGTGTGTGGTTCCACTCGACACACACACACACACACACACACACACACACACACACACACACACACAGAGAGACACACAGAGAGACATGCAGAGAGACACACAGAGAGACAGTGCTGACTGGATTCTGATTGTAATCACCCGGTGTGCGATGGCAGACGCTCTGTTAAGCCTTTGTGACTGTGATGCTGTGTGGCATGCGCGCTGTGTGTGACACTGTGTGTGTGAAGGTGTGTGTGTGACGCGTGTGTGAGGGGAAAACAGTGTCAATGTGTCAGTCTACTGACTGTACTACCGTCTCTCCCTCTCCCTCACACCACTCCCCTTTTTCTCTATATTTTTCTTCTCCCCATTTTTCCCGTAATCTGTGTGTGTGTGTTACAGGGGGTGAAGGGGGTTGAAATGGGGGGACTCTTTAATCATCTTAGAGATTTTGGAGGTTGGGGTTCCAGACAGCGGCAGCTGCTTTCCTCACCTCCTTCCCCCTTTAACCTCCCTCCTTCCTTCCTTCCTTCCCCATATTTTACCCTTCCTCCCTCCTTACCTCTCTCCTTCCTTCCCCCTACTTCCCTCCCCAGTCCCTGTTTCAGGTCTCAGGCAAGGTTACTTGTCACACAAGCGTGGTTCACTTAACCATCTCCACTACACATTCACACACACAAACACACACACACCTAATGTCCCTAGTAGAGTGGTGGGGAGAGAGAGGGGGTGAAAGAGGGAAGATATAGTATGGAGAGATGAGTGAGAAAAGGGGGAGAGAGGAGGGAGAGGGGGGAGAGAGAAATTGGTAAGAGAGGTGGGAGAAAGAGAGCGGGAGAGAGTATGGAGAGATGAGCGAGAGAAGGGAGAGAGAGGAGGGAGGGTAGTGGGGAGAGTGTTCACTGCCAAACAGAGCAGAACCCCCCCCCACCCCCCACCCACACACACACACCACATGCATGCACACATTCACTAATAACATTAAAACAGAAAGAGAGAGACTTTTTAGATAAAAAGGGAGACAGAGAGAGAGAGATAGATAGAGATAGAGAGAGAGAGAGAGAGAGAGAGAGAGATGGCTCTTACTGAAAACCAGCATGTTCAGTATGGCACACTTTAGTGGGTGTGTGTGTGTGTGTGTGTGTGTGTGTGTGTGTGTGTGTGTGTGTGTGTGTGTGTGTGTGTGTGTGTGTGTGTGTGTGTGTGTGTGTGCATATTTAAACACACTATAAAGGGTCATACACACAAAGCTATATTGCTGCATATTGCGTACTTGGGAGAGTCTAACCAACACCACTTTAAGACAACTCCATGGCTCTGACTGCGTGAGGGTCAGATCATCAAAAACTCTAAGAGTTCTCACAGCCTGAGTATATCTTCTTTCTGCTACTTGCTTGCTGCTACTCTGAGTTGCAGTTACTATTAGAAGGGAACAGAAAATGTGACAACAAAGCCTAACCAGGGAAATGGCTTTATTCACAGCTAGGTCAAAAGGCATGCAGCCCTGTCACTTGTTTTGTTGAAGAGCAGAAGGATGGGGTGGAGAAATGTAACCACTCTCATGTTCATAGACAGAGCTATGGATGCAAGGACCGTGTTAACCATGTTTTGAATGGAGTACAACTAGTCTAAGCTTTGGGTTGTGAGGGTGTAAAACAGTACAACTAAGCTCATGAGACTTTTGTAAGTTTGTAAGGCCCTGTGTAGCTCAGTTGGTAGAGCATGGCGCTTGCAACGCCAGGGTTGTGGGTTCGATTCCCACGGGGGGCCAGTATGAAAAAAAAAAAGAAGTTATGGATAAGAGTGTCTGCTAAATGACTAAAATGTAAAATGTTATGTTCTTCTAGAATCAATTGCTATATATCATTCATTTAAAAGTGCAACAATGGATGTACCCATCGCAGACTGTAGTCTTTTCTGGTTATCTAGTGAATGATCAGATAGTTTACTGATGGAAAGTGTGTTTAATGAATATTTCTCCCCAGGAACTTGGTATCGTTTAGTATTGGTCAATATGCCATTACACTTGGAACAACAACAGTCTCCATGACTGGTATCTTGGGACTGGGGGTAATAGCGTCTGTCACAGTTAGCTATTAAATCTACAAAACTGCCCCGGCCAGTAAGTCACTCCACATCTATTTACTCTGTGTGTGTGTGTGTGTGTGTGTATATCAGGATACAGTTGTCTATTTCTACAAAACTGACCCTAGCAGTAAGCCACAGCGTTCTAGTTTATATCATACTGTACCTGTTTGTATGTATGATTTTTTTTTGTACTAGTTTCTGTGTCCAGTACAGTGGAGTGTTGTGGAGGAATGTAACGCTCCCTATCTGTTCTAGGATGGCACCGTCTCTGCTCTTACAGGACAAGAGGCTCACCAGAGGATGGCATGATGTGACCACGCCCCCTGCTGGGTGGATACAGACATCACAACAGACTTCAATCGTTTTTAATGTTTCGTTAACTGTTTTAAGAAAATGGAAAGTTGTCAATAAAACAAAACGGTAATATCTCATGTTATTATGTGGTGATATGATTATTTTCATATACCAAAAACATACAACAGTTGGGTTGTATAGGCCAACATGTTGAGAAGCTGAGTTGCAGACTTTGATACAAGTGCCACATCTACATGAAAGAAATAGGTATTCATTAAAAAACATCTAAAGGCATTATAAACTGAAGTCACATTTTTCTGCATGGAAATTGTCACCCAGGGTTTTCAGAAGACTGCGGCAAGTTTTCCTCTAACTTTTTACATGGGCTTTGCTCTGTTCATATTTCTTAATATTTCAGAAGCATCATGTTATGGGTATGCTTGTCACCAGCAGGGACTGGGGAGTTTGTCAGGATCAAAATAAATATGAAAGGCGCAAAGCCCAGGTAAAAAGTAAGAGGAAAACCCGCCTCAGTCTTCTGAAAACCTAACCCTGTGATAGAGTTTTCATTTTCAGCTGGATAATTATACTGAACAAAATTATAAAACGCAACATGCAACAATTTCAAAGATTTTACTGAGTTACAGTTCATATAAGGAAATCAGTCAATTGAAATAATTCCTTTAGGCCCTAATCTATGGATTTCACATGACTGGGCAGGGGCGCAACAATGGGTGGGCCTGGGAGGTCATAGGCCCACCCACTTGGGAGCCCGGTCCACCCAATGGGAATTAGTTTTTCCCCACAAAAGGGTTTTATTACAGACAGAAATACTTCTCAGCACCCCTCCCCCACTCCCCTCAGACGATCCCGCAGGGGAAGAAGACGGATGTGGAGGTCCTGGGCTGGCGTGGTTACACGTGGTCTGCGGTTTTGAGGCTGGTTAGACATACTGCCAAATTCTCTAAAATGACATTGGTAGAGAAATTAACATTGACTTATCTGGCAACAGCTCAGGTAGACATTCCTGCAGTCATCGTGACAATTGCACACTCCTTCAAAACTTGAGACATCTGTGGCATTATGTTGTGTGACAAAACTGCACATTTTAGAGTGGCCTTTTATTGTCCCCAGCACAAGGTGCACCTGTGTAATGATCATGTGGTTTAATCAGCTTCTTGATATGCCACACCTGTCAGGTGGATGCTCACTAACAGGGATGTAAACAAATTTGTGTGCACCAAATTTGAGAGAAATAAGCTTTTTGTGCGTATAGAACATTTCTTGGATCTTTTATTTCAGCTCATGAAACATGGGACCAACACTTTACATGTTGCGTTTATATTTTTGTTCAGTGTAGTATTCTTTCTAACAAAGATATCTACATACAGTTGAAGTCGGAAGTTTACATACACCTAGGTTGGAGCCATTAAAACTTGTTTTTCAACCACTCCACAAATTTCTTGTTAACAAACTATAGTTTTGGCAAGTCGGTTAGGACATTTACTTTGTGCATGACACAAGTAATTTTTACAACAATTGTTTACAGACAGATTATTTCACTTATAATTCACTGTATCACAATTCAATGGGTCAGAAGTTTACATACACTAAGTTGACTGTGCCTTTCAACAGCTTGGAAAATTCCAGAAAATGATGTCATGGCTTTAGAACAGGGGTGTCAAACTCATTTTAGCTCAGGGGCCACATGGAGGAAAATCTATTCCCAAGTGGGCCGGACCGGAAAAATCATGGTATATATAACTTAAAAACAACAACTTCAGATTGTTTTCTTTGTTTTAATACGATCAACATACAACATAAAGCTGGAGCCTGAGGACAGTGTGTCCAAAATAGTACAAGCACAACATCACTATTAACCATAAAACACGTCAAGTTTATTTGAAAATTCTAAAGAAAAAGAACACACAAACACACAATGCCTCAGTGATTAACAGAACTGTTTCACAGATCACAGAACTATATCAGGGTGTCATTTCTCAGGCAGAAATGTAGATAAAAATAATGAAATCCTGTTCCCCAAACAAGTGCAAGAACCACAGAGTCAAGAATAGGTTAAATATACAAATAAAATAAAATCAATTAAAAACAATAGCACATCAACATAAAAACATATAAACATAAAGCTGGAGCCTGAGGACAGTGTCCAAAAGCACAACATCACTATTAATCATAAAACACCTCAAGTTATTTGAAAGTTCTGAGGACAAAGAACACACAAACACACAATGCCTCAGTGATTCACAGAAGTATATCACAGATCACAGAACTATATCAGGGTGTCATTTCTCAGGCAGAAATGTAGATAAAAATAATGAAATCCTGTTCCCCAAACAAGTGCAAGAACCACAGAGTCAAGAATAGGTTAAATATACAAATAAAATAAAATCAATTAAAAACAATAGCACATCAACATAAAAACATATAAACATAAATCTGAAAGCGTTGCTCAAACTCCCGTAATAGTCCCGTTATTTTATCTTTGAACCGCTTCATGTCTGCCACATGTTGGGTCGCGCACATTTTTTCAGACAGGGGAAGTGAGCTGCATCACCACCGGCAAGTTGCGTCTCCCACAATGACAGCTTCAACTTGAAAGAACGTATGCTGTCATAATACTGCGTGACAACTTTGTTGCGCCCTTGCAGCTGTTTGTTCAAGTTATTCAGGTGCTCTGTAACATCCACCATAAATGCAAGGTCCTGCATCCATTCTGCGGAATGAAATTCTAACACTGGTTTGCCCTTTTCTTCCATGAACTGTTCAATTTCTTCTCGTAAATCAAAGAAACGCCTCAGCACAGCACCTCGGCTTAACCATCTTACCTCAGTGTGGTATGGCAGGCCATAGATGTGGTCTTTCTCTCTGAGAAGGCTGTCAAACTGACAGTGATTCAGGCTTCTGGATCGGATGAAATTAACAGTTTGGATGACCACCTTCATGACGTTATCCATCTTTAATGACTTGCAACACAAAGCCTCCTGGTGCAAAATACAGTGAAAAGTCAAAAAATCACGTCCTCCATTTGCAGATTGCACTTTCTCTCTGAACTTTGTCACAACGCCTGCTTTTTTTCCCGATCATTGAGGGCGCACCATCTGTAGCCAGGCTGACAGCGCGGGACCAGTCCACTCTGACCCTGTCCAGCGCGCCCGACGAGTGCGGTAAAAATATCAGCTGCTGTCGTTGTATCTGTCATCGGCACCAACTCCACAAACTCCTCGGTGACGGTCAATGTGTCATCAACTCCGCGGATGAAAATGGCCAGTTGTGCAACATCTGTAATGTCCGTGCTTTCATCAATTGCAACCCAAAACGCAATAAATGACTTTACTTTTTGCTTCAACTGGCTGTCCAAATCCACTGAAAGATCGGAAATCCTGTCTGCAACTGTGTTTCTTGTCAGGCTGATATTTGCAAAAGCCTGCCGCTTTCAGGGCACACAATCTCCGCTGCCTTCATCATGCATGTTTTTACAAATTCACCCTCACTAAATGGTTTTGAAGCCACTGCGATTTCATTAGCAATGAGGTAGCTAGCTTTCACTGCAGCGTCACTGATGTCTCGGCTGTGAGTAAACACAGACTGCTGTTTCTTCAGACCCGCCAACAGTTCATTCACCTTCTCTCATCTCCGCTGTCCTTGAAAGTTGTCATATTTGTCGGCATGAAGACTCACATAGTGGCGACGAAGGTTATATTCTTTCAGCACTGCAACATGCTCTGAACACACCAAACATACAGCTTTCCCATTCAATTCCGTGAATAAATAGGATTACCATTTTTCTTGGAACACTCTGCACTCTGCGTCCACTTTTCTCTTTTTTGACAGAGACATATTGGGGCAATGAGGGTGCCAAAGCACATAATGTTAAAAGTAGAAGCCGTAATAAATATCGCGGGCAAAACAAAGTAGCTCATTGGCTGCACGTGCTTGACCTACTTGCTCTGCCCGGTATAAACAGTTTGCTTGCTTAACACAATTGCTATTGCGCCATCCAGTGGACGCAATTGGAACAGCAGTTTATTTTATTGAAAAATTGCAGCGCATTTTTATACTTAAAATATATTTTTTATTTTTTTTATTTTTTTATTTTTTATTTTTTTTATTTTCGAAATCATCTCGCGGGCCGGATTAAACTCGTTTGCGGGCCTGATCCGGCCCGCGGGCCGTACGTTTGACACCCCTGCTATAGACCTTTGCATGCAATGCCCTGAAACGTTTAGTGCTCAAATCTCTGACAGCTGAACCATGAGGTGGACAAATATTGTTTTAGGAAAGTAGCCCCTCAAAAGAATAGGCTATACGTTTTGCATATACATCGAAATACAAGGAATAGTGTTTTGTATTTCGTTATAGGCTACTTTTAAGGACACGTACAGTTGGCTCATTTGGCCAACATCCCTCGTTTATTGATGGCGCTTGCTGCGCCAGGTTGGATTGAATGCATATGGATGTCCATAACATTTCTCAAATATCCGGTAAATTAAAATCTTCCCTGGCATGTTGTCCGGCGCCACATTTTCTTAAAGAAAACTCTGAAATGGCATATTGTTTTTATGAAGATGTTAGAATATTCACATGAAATCTGTCGCCAATTGGAAGGAAACCTAGCTATAGACACCCTAAATACTCTCACAAGTGCGCTAGTCCAATGTCACTTTGATTATGCCTGCACATCATGGTTCACCAGCAGCCCCAAACATCTAAAGAATAAACTTGTAAGTACTTAAACTCCCCCCTCATACGCTTCTGGAGGCTGAGCATTTTTTCGTCTCTATCTCTGTAATGTGTCTGTATCTATGTAATTGTACTGTATATGTATTTATGTAAAAAATAGGGACCACAATGTAAATAAGTCCCCGACTTTATTGTGCAATTCCGGTCACTTAATTTTTTGGGGGGGTATATACAGTATGCATTTTTAAAACTTACAAATAAAATGAATGAATGAATCAATCCAGACTGTGCAGCGGCCAATTGATGAATCAAAAGAGACATCTGTTAAGGGGCCTCCCGAGTAGCGCAGCGTCACTACAGACCCGGGTTTGTTCCCAGGCTTTGTCACAACCGGCCGTGATCGGGAGTCCCATAGGGCGGCGGACAATTGGTCCAGCGCCGGGGGGGCTTTACTTGGCCTATCTGTTGTGTGGTGAATTGGCACAGAAACCTGTTGGTGGAAATTTTTCGGCATATATTTTATTTAATTATAAATATGGCATCAAAATGTTGAAAATCTGATTTCCCCTAGTTGATCATTGTCTGCAGCAGGCTCTGGTCGTAGTGTAATGAAACAGGCAGGCAGAGTGAGCTCGTCTGTGGTGGTAGGAGAATCCTCAACCTTCTGGCCCATAGCCCTGCGTGGCATCGACTGTGCCACAAAAGCATGCTGAAGTGGCAAAGTCGATATCCACGTTTATAAACACAGGTTTGCTACAGTTATTGTTATTTGTGGTCGTAAACATTATTTAGAGTTCATTCAAAGAGAGGGGAGGGTGTTAAATTTTTTTTTTACATTGGGCAGGGGGGTGCATTTTTTAAAATGATACCTTGAGTAGGACCAGCCCCTCCCCCCAGTACATTTTGATCTGGTCATAATATGCCAGAGAGATGTGTATCCTGTAGCTAAGAAAGTAATCATAAGTGTATCTGTAAGCTGTTAGTAGCCCATGTGTCTCACCCTAAGAATTTCGTCCCTCTTCCACTCAGAATTTAGCCTACTGTTCTGACTTGGTGGTGCACATGTAGCCTGTAGCATGATTTAGAGAAATGTCATCATTGAATACTGTAAAAGCTTTCATTGTCTGCTTACAGTGCATTCGGAAAGTATTCAGACCCCTTGGCTTTTTCCAGATTTTGTTATGTTACAGTCTTGTCTAAAATTGATTTAAACTTTTTGTTTTTTTCTCATCAATCTACACACAAAACCCCATAATGACAAAGCAAAAACAGGTTTTTCAAAATGTTTGCGTTTATTTTAATAAACACCGACAAAATAGCAAAATCCAACAGAACTTGAAGTTCAAGAGGCTAAACATCAAACAAGCCAAACAGAAACAAGATCCCACAACTAAGGTAGCCAACATGGCTGCCTAAGTATGATCCCCAATCAGAGACAACGACCGACAGCTGCCTCTGATTGGGAACCACACCCTGCCAACATAGAAATATATAAATTAGATTTCACACCCTGATCAACCCAACTAGAGATCTCAATGTCAGGGCGTGACAATAGGCCCTTAGTTTGATGGTTATGATAAAGTAGTCCTTCCAGACTCACATAAAGAATCTCCAATCCAAAGTTAAATCTAGAATCGGCTTCCTATTTCGCAACAAAGCCTCCTTCACTCATGCTGCCAAACATGCCCTCGTAAAACTGACTATCCTACTGATCATTGACTTCGGCGATGTCATTTACAAAATAGCCTCCAACACTCTACTCAGCAAATTGGATGTAGTCTATCACAGTGCCATCCGTTTTGTCACAAGCCCCATACACTACCCACCACTGTGACCTGTACGCTCTTGTTGGCTGGTCCTCACAACATGTTCGTCGTCAAACCCACTGGCTCCAGGCCATCTATAAATCACTGCTAGGCAAATCCCCGCCTTATCTTAGCTCATTGGTCACCATAGCAGCACCCACCCGTAGTCTGCGCTCCAGCAGGTATATCTCACTGGTCATCCCCAAAGCCAACACCTCCTTTGGCCGCCATTCCTTCCAGTTCTCTGCTGCCAATGACTGGAACGAATTGCAAAAATCTCTGAAGCTGGAGACTCTTATCTCCCCTCACTAACTTTAAGCATCAGTTGTCAGAGCACCTTACCGATCACTGCACCTGTACACAGCCCATCTGAAATTAGCCCACCCAACTACCTCATCCCTATATTGTTATTTATTTTGCTCTTTTGCACCCCAGTATCTCTATTTGCACATAATCTCTTGCACATCTAGCATTCCAGTGTTAATACTAATTGTAATTATTTTGCACTATAGCCTATTTATTGCCTTACCTCCATAACTTGCTACATTTGCACACACTGTATATATATTTTCTGTTGTATTTTTTGACTTTATTTTTTTTTTACCCCATATGTAACTCTGTGTTGTTGTTTTTATCGCACTGCTTTGCTTTATCTTGGCCAGGTCGCAGTTGTAAATGAGAACTTGTTCTGAACTGGCTTACCTGGTTAAATAAAGGTGGAATAAAAAAAGAATAAAACAAAGTTAATAGGCCCTTTGTTTGATGGTTATGATAAGGTAGTTAATCTCAAGATATGCACATTCTTATAGATTAGGTTTAACTTTTCAGAATGTGGTAAAGAATAGAGCAAGAACAGGTCTAAACTGTACAGTTTTGGCACTCTTGAGATCAAACTACAAATCAATACATTATAGACGTACTGCGGGGCAGGTTGACAGCCAGGCCAATTGCTAAGACCAGAAATATTGCTGCCACAACATGTTGAAGTGGGAGATCAAACATTAGACAATTAAAATATCACGGAGACGGATTAATCTGGCAGTACCTACACTAAGAATGCTTAGACCATTTTGCCTGAGTATTTCTAGGCTCTGTCGTAGCCGGCCGCGACGGGGAGACCCATGGTGCGGCGCACAATTGGCCCAGTGTCGTCCACAGGGGCGGTGTGTTCAATAGGGCGATATGGGCGACGCACTGCCAAACGGGAAAAGGAAGGGATTTTTTTTCTAATCAATTATATCACGGCAACAGTAGTTATCAGTGTTGTAATCTAGACGTCTGGTCTGATCTGCCACTAAATGTCCAATCAGGCTAAAGTCGTGCTTCAAATGGCCCCCCCCCCTTTTGGGGCGATTTCAGTCAGGTTGAAAATCGCCCAGAAGTCTGTCATAGACTCCCATGTAAAATCTATTTTTTTCAAATATCAGAGCTTTCAATACAATCTCTATGGGTTTCTGAGGGCTTGCACTTACGCGCTTTCGTCATACGTAACGTAACCATGAACGTAACTAAGAAAAGAGCGGGTAGCAGCGTCAATCAATTCACGTACTACTGGTAAGATTGCTATAGCGTTCAGTGCAAGTCGATTGTCTCTTTGAAATAAGTTACTTTTTGTCGGCGAACAAATCAAGATAAATTGGCAACGAAACAATTAGGACCTCCCAGACCAAATTTAATAATTCAACAGGTTTCTACTAAAGGCGGAAAGTCCTACACCCGAGGATTTTCCAAAAATTAGTACGAAACGAAAAACCTGGCTAGCAGGCTGCGATGTAGCTAATGCAGTCTTCTGCTACCCCCTGCTTACTCTTTCACCCTGAAGGCGGCACGGCAGACAGCACCGCTTGGACAGCGACTGGTGTGTAACGGACATGCACCATCTTTCAGGAAAGATTAAGAAACATGAGCTGTCAAAGACCCACATGGATAGCTGTTTGAGATGGTCTGCTTTGGGGAGGAACATTGCCACTCAACTGGATGAGGGATACAGGCTAGCTGTCCGCCGCCACAACGATGAGGTTAGTGTTGATAATCACAAGTTTACTGGAGAACTGAGACCAAGTAGAGACTTTGGACAGGGTGGATATGGTATAATAAAGGCAGTTTATTCAGAGGTAAAGATATCTGGAATCGCGTGCACGGACCCGTTCGATATCTGAAGACAATGTTTCATTGTGTGCAGACATTTTATGCAATAAATGAAGTAGGTTGAATCTAGTAGTTCTGATCTTCTGATTGGTCCTGATGAGTTGGGCGAGGTCACCTCCAGGCTAGTGTCACTGTTGCATTGGCTCTGAGTCGGGTTCTCTGTCTTCAAATGTTCAGCCTAAGAGAGGGGATTTTTGTGTGTGTGTGTGTGTTTAACAGTGATGATGTGTGTGTGTGTGTGTGTGTGTGTGTGTGTGTGTTTAACAGTGATGATGTGTGTGTGTGTGTGTTTGTGTGTGTGTGTGTGTGTGTCCTCAGAGCAAGAACTCGTGAGTTGGAAGAACTGAGAGGCCTATGGCGTGGGTGTTGTCCTTGGCCACCTGCTGACAAGGCTGACAAGATAGGACCCTTTTGTCCATTGTTATTGGATAGGAACAGAACTTATAACCAGCTCCTGACCTAAATAGATCTTAGCACAACATTTTACTCAACATATCATATTCCATATTCACTATAACAAATATATTTACTACGACATTAGCAAGAACCGCCACATCCTCAGCCGGCTAATCCAGTGTGTGAAGTTTTGCGGAGTGTTTGAGTTAGCTTTGCGAGGCAAAGATGAAACTGAGGGCTCCACCAACCCTGGTAAGCCAACACTTTTGAGATCAGTCAATAAATGCTTCTGGTATTGACTTATATGCTGCCCCTGTCTTCATGTTGTTGCTGGACATATCTTTTTTAAAATGTGTGTAGGTCACCTAAATCATCAGAAAAATTGCCCCCCCTGAGAATTTTTTCAGGAGCCGCCACTGGTCGTCCAGGGTAGGGGAGGGAATGGCCGGCAGGGATGTAGCTCAGTTGGTAGAGCATGGCGTTTGCAACGCCAGGGTTGTAGGTTCGATTCCCACGGGGGGCCAGTATGAAAAATATATATATTAAAGAATAATGTATGCACTCACTAACTGTAAGTCGCTCTGGATAAGAGCGTCTGCTAAATGACGTAAATGTATTTCCTTTTAAATGAATGTCTATAAAGGTTTAGAATACAGGTGCAAGGTCAGGTGCCCTCTATCTCTGTTATATTTAAATTGATGACCTGCAGAGGTGAAAGTGAAAATGCAGTTTATTTTTTGTTTAACAAAGTTCCATGTTCTCAACACGACAACACCTTGAAACACAGAGAAACTATGATCTAGCATAGTGGAGGTCTGTTATGATGTCTGGGTCCGTCTAGCAGGGGGCAGGGTCACATTAAATAAAAAAGCCTCTGGTTCTATAACAACAGAAGGAGTACCATTTCAGACTGGGCAGGGCCATAGAGATAGAGCGAGAGAGTCCAACAACTATTTTTGCCACACACACAAAAATACAAGAAGGATGACTTACACCCCTGGCTAGTTTTGTAGATGTAAAAGTCAGCTGTGACAGCCGCTATTACCCCCAGTCCCAACAGACCAGCCGTGGACAATGTTGCTGTTCCCACTGCAATGGCATATTGACCAACACTAAACGTTAGCAAGTTCCTGGGAGAAAGAGAACAGTCACTTTAACTTTTTAACATTGTTTCATTTACAGTTTTTTTTTCTCCAATCACTTTGGTGCAATTTTCACAAGTATGTGGAAGGGGAAAGTGGGGTAAATTGAGCCAAAGAGGTAAGTTGAGCCACCCTTGTTTCTAGGAAACCATACACAAATTTAATAATTTGACCAAATATTTATCATTTCATGGAGTCTGTGAAGCAAGAAACCACATGGAAAAAGTGGTAAGCAAGTTATGTCCAAAAGACAGATTTTCACCAAGTCAAATTCATTTATTGCATTAGAGGTTTCATGATGCTTGTATCTAAACCAAAGTATATAATTTAAAGATTGTTCTGTACATCAGTTGGGGTCTCTATAAGCTTCAATATGAGGTCCTAAACCTAGCATGAAAGTGCATCCTTGTAGCTGTGTGAGCTAATATAGTCCAAATGTTTGCCTTTGAGGTAAGTTGAGCCAATGGTTGATTCAAAGGTAAGTTGAGCAAATTGAAGTGTTTTCTTCCCAGGCGTAATGCAAGACATTAGCGCTGGGATATGAGGTAACAACAGGGCCTGGCCTATGTTAAAAGTGTTTAATAAAGTACAAAATGTTTGTTAGGTGTGAAGCCTGTGTTAAAATATGCTTAAAATGATTAAAAGACAAAAAGCGATTGTGATTGTGTTGAATTGTGTTTGGGAAATAAAGATAGACATGGTTTTAAAAAGGTAGTGGTAATATTTCATTCAGTACAGACATTTGTAGGCGGCTTAACTTACCCTGTCCCGTGGCTCAACTCACCCCATACCCGGGTAAGATGTGCCAAAAGACCACTTTATTTTGGACAAGCTATGTTTTCAAAACCGTAATGTTTGCATTAATTCTGATTATTTCCAGGGATACACAAAATCCTGAAATATACAGTTGAAGTCGGAAGTTTACATACACCTTAGCCAAAAACATTTAAACTCAGTTTTTGGGATGGTGTTCTTCGGCTTGCAAGCGTCCCCCTTTTTCCTCCAAACATAACGATGGTCATTATGGCCAAACAGTTCTATTTTTGTTTCACCAGACCAGAGGACATTTCTCCAAAAAGTACGATCTTTGTCCCCATGTGCAGTTGCAAACCGTAGTCTGGCTTTTTTATGGCGGTTTTGGAGCAGAGGCTTCTTCCTTGCTGAGCGGCCTTTCAGGTTATGCCGATATAGGACTTGTTTTACTGTGGATATAGTTACTTTTGTACCTGTTTCCTCCAGCATCTTCACAAGGTCCTTTGCTGTTGTTCTGGGATTGATTTGCACTTTTCGCACCAAAGTACGTTCATCTCTAGGAGATAGAACGCATCTCCTTCCTGAGCGGGATGACGGCTGCGTGGTCCCATGGTGTTTATACTTGCGTACTATTGTTTGTACAGATGAACGTGGTACCTTCAGGTGTTTGTAAATTCATCCCAAGGATGACCAGACTTGTGGAGGTCTACAATTATTTTTCTGAGGTCTTGGCTGATTTCTTTTGATTTTCCCATGATGTTAAGCAAAGAGGCACTGAGTTTGAAGGTAGCCAACGAAATACATCCACAGGTACACCTCCAATTGACTCAAATGATGTCAATTAGTCTATCAGAAGCTTCTAAAGCAGGGGTGTCAAACGTACGGCCCGCGGGCCGGATCAGGCCCGCAAACGGGTTTAATCCGGCCCGCGAGATGATTTCGAAAATAATAAAAAATATAAAAAATATATTTTAAGTATAAAAATGCGCTGCAATTTTTCAATAAAATAAACTGCTGTTCCAATTGCGTCCACTGGATGGCGCAATAGCAATTGTGTTAAGCAAGCAAACTGTTTATACCGGGGCAGAGCAAGTAGGTCAAGCACGTGCAGCCAATGAGCTAATTTGTTTTGCCCGCGATATTTATTACGGCTTCTACTTTTAACATTATGTGCTTTGGCACCCTCATTGCCCCAATATGTCTCTGTCAAAAAAGAGAAAAGTGGACGCAGAGTGCAGAGTGTTCCAAGAAAAATGGTAATCCTATTTATTCACGGAATTGAATGGGAAAGCTGTATGTTTGGTGTGTTCAGAGCATGTTGCAGTGCTGAAAGAATATAACCTTCGTCACCACTATGTGAGTCTTCATGCCGACAAATATGACAACTTTCAAGGACAGCGGAGATGAGAGAAGGTGAATGAACTGTTGGCGGGTCTGAAGAAACAGCAGTCTGTGTTTACTCACAGCCGAGACATCAGTGACGCTGCAGTGAAAGCTAGCTACCTCATTGCTAATGAAATCGCAGTGGCTTCAAAACCATTTAGTGAGGGTGAATTTGTAAAAACATGCATGATGAAGGCAGCGGAGATTGTGTGCCCTGAAAAGCGGCAGGCTTTTGCAAATATCAGCCTGACAAGAAACACAGTTGCAGACAGGATTTCCGATCTTTCAGTGGATTTGGACAGCCAGTTGAAGCAAAAAGTAAAGTCATTTATTGCGTTTTCGGTTGCAATTGATGAAAGCACGGACATTACAGATGTTGCACAACTGGCCATTTTCATCCGCGGAGTTGATGACACATTGACCGTCACCGAGGAGTTTGTGGAGTTGGTGCCGGTGACAGATACAACGACAGCAGCTGATATTTTTACCGCACTCGTCGGGGCGCGCTGGACAGGGTCAGAGTGGACTGGTCCCGCGCTGTCAGCCTGGCTACAGATGGTGCGCCCTCAATGATCGGGAAAAAAGCAGGCGTTGTGACAAAGTTCAGAGAGAAAGTGCAATCTGCAAATGGAGGACGTGATTTTTGACTTTTCACTGTATTTTGCACCAGGAGGCTTTGTGTTGCAAGTCATTAAAGATGGATAACGTCATGAAGGTGGTCATCCAAACTGTTAATTTCATCCGATCCAGAAGCCTGAATCACTGTCAGTTTGACAGCCTTCTCAGAGAGAAAGACCACATCTATGGCCTGCCATACCACACTGAGGTAAGATGGTTAAGCCGAGGTGCTGTGCTGAGGCGTTTCTTTGATTTACGAGAAGAAATTGAACAGTTCATGGAAGAAAAGGGCAAACCAGTGTTAGAATTTCATTCCGCAGAATGGATGCAGGACCTTGCATTTATGGTGGATGTTACAGAGCACCTGAATAACTTGAACAAACAGCTGCAAGGTCGCAACAAAGTTGTCACGCAGTATTATGACAGCATACGTTCTTTCAAGTTGAAGCTGTCATTGTGGGAGACGCAACTTGCCGGTGGTGATGCAGCTCACTTCCCCTGTCTGAAAAAATGTGTGCGCGACCCAACATGTGGCAGACATGAAGCGGTTCAAAGATAAAATAACGGGACTGTTACGGGAGTTTGAGCAACGCTTTCAGATTTATGTTTATATGTTTTTATGTTGATGTGCTATTGTTTTTAATTGATTTTATTTTATTTGTATATTTAACCTATTCTTGACTCTGTGGTTCTTGCACTTGTTTGGGGAACAGGATTTCATTATTTTTATCTACATTTCTGCCTGAGAAATGACACCCTGATATAGTTCTGTGATCTGTGATATACTTCTGTGAATCACTGAGGCATTGTGTTTGTGTGTTCTTTGTCCTCAGAACTTTCAAATAACTTGAGGTGTTTTATGATTAATAGTGATGTTGTGCTTTTGGACACTGTCCTCAGGCTCCAGCTTTATGTTTATATGTTTTTATGTTGATGTGCTATTGTTTTTAATTGTTTTTATTTTATTTGTATATTTAACCTATTCTTGACTCTGTGGTTCTTGCACTTGTTTGGGGAACAGGATTTCATTATTTTTATCTACATTTCTGCCTGAGAAATGACACCCTGATATAGTTCTGTGATCTGTGAAACAGTTCTGTTAATCACTGAGGCATTGTGTGTTTGTGTGTTCTTTTTCTTTAGAATTTTCAAATAAACTTGACGTGTTTTATGATTAATAGTGATGTTGTGCTTGTACTATTTTGGACACACTGTCCTCAGGCTCCAGCTTTATGTTGTATGTTGATCGTATTAAAACAAAGAAAACAATCTGAAGTTGTTGTTTTTAAGTTATATATACCATGATTTTTCCGGTCCGGCCCACTTGGGAATAGATTTTCCTCCATGTGGCCCCTGAGCTAAAATGAGTTTGACACCCCTGGTCTATAGGGTTAGGTGTCCCCTGTATTATATTTATATACACTGCTCAAAAAAATAAAGGGAACACTAAAATAACACATCCTAGATCTGAATGAATGAAATAATCTTATTAAATACTTTTTTCTTTACATAGTTGAATGTGCTGACAACAAAATCACACAAAAATTATCAATGGAAATCAAAATTATCAACCCATGGAGGTCTAGATTTGGAGTCACCCTCAAAATTAAAGTGGAAAACCACACTACAGGCTGATCCAACTTTGATGTAATGTCCTTAAAACAAGTCAAAATGAGGCTCAGTAGTGTGTGTGGCCTCCATGTGCCTGTATGACCTCCCTACAACGCCTGGGCATGCTCCTGATGAGGTGGCGAATGGTCTCCTGAGGGATCTCCTCCCAGACCTGGACTAAAGCATCCGCCAACTCCTGGACAGTCTATGGTGCAACGTGGCGTTGGTGGATGGAGCGAGACATGATGTCCCAGATGTGCTCAATTGGATTCAGGTCTGGGGAACGGGCGGGCCAGTCCATAGCATCAATGCCTTCCTCTTGCAGGAACTGCTGACACACTCCAGCCACATGAGGTCTAGCATTGTCTTGCATTAGGAGGAACCCAGGGCCAACCGCACCAGCATATGGTCTCACAAGGGGTCTGAGGATCTCATCTCGATACCTAATGGCAGTCAGGCTACCTCTGGCGAGCACATGGAGGGCTGTGCGGCCCCCAAAGAAATGCCACCCCACACCATGACTGACCCACCGCCAAACCGGTCATGCTGGAGGATGTTGCAGGCAGCAGAACGTTCTCCACGGCGTCTCCAGACTCTGTCACGTCTGTCACATGTGCTCAGTGTGAACCTGCTTTCATCTGTGAAGAGCACAGGGCGCCAGTGGCGAATTTGCCAATCTTGGTGTTCTCTGGCAAATGCCAAACGTCCTGCACGGTGTTGGGCTGTAAGCACAACCCCCACCTGTGGACGTCGGGCCCTCATACCACCCTCATGGAGTCTGTTTCTGACCGTTTGAGCAGACACATGTACATTTGTGGCCTGCTGGAGGTCATTTTGCAGGGCTCTGGCAGTGCTCCTCCTGCTCCTCCTTGCACAAAGGCGGAGGTAGCAGTCCTGCTGCTGGGTTGTTGCCCACCTACGGCCTCCTCCACGTCTCCTGATGTACTGGCCTGTCTCCTGGTAGCGCCTCCATGCTCTGGACACTACGCTGACAGACACAGCAAACCTTCTTGCCACAGCTCGCATTGATGTGCCATCCTGGATGAGCTGCACTACCTGAGCCACTTGTGTGGGTTGTAGACTCCGTCTCATGCTACCACTAGAGTGAAAGCACCGCCAGCATTCAAAAGTGACCAAAACATCAGCCAGGAAGCATAGGAACTGAGAAGTGGTCTGTGGTCACCACTTGCAAAACCAGTCCTTTATTGGGGGTGTCTTGCTAATTGCCTATAATTTCCACCTGTTGTCTATTCCATTTGCACAACAGCATGTGAAATTTATTGTCAATCAGTGTTGCTTCCTAAGTGGACAGTTTGATTTCACAGAAGTGTGATTGACTTGGAGTTACATTGTGTTGTTTAAGTGTTCCCTTTATTTTTTTGAGCAGTGTATATATTTCTAATTAAATAAAATATATGCAAAGAATTTTCCACCAACAGGTTTCTGTGCCAATTCACCACAAAACAGATAAGCCAAGTAAAGCCCCCCCGGCGCTGGGCCAATTGTGCGCCACCCTATGGCACTCCCGATCACGGCGGGTTGTGACACAGCCTGGGAACAAACCTGGGTCTAGTGACGCCCCACAAACGGCCGTGTCCCTTTCATTTGACAAATATAGAACATAAATCATAGGTGTGTAGATAGGCCTAGAGGAGAATGTAGCGAATTTGTATGCACACCATTAAAACTGAATGAGGAATTGGCCTGTTCAACTCAATTGTTTGTGGTGTTTCAAACTGTTTAGGTAAACTAGGCACTATACCATTTTTGTTCAGTAGTTATCAGTTTTGAGCAGTTTTATTAAAGCTACAATATGTAACTCCTGATGCACAACACCATTTTGAAATTGCACCTTGTGTATTCTACTATTCTAACTCTCAACAGTAAGTTGAGACCCCGACTGCTTGCTTACAGTTGTCCATCCCTGGTTTATATGATTCCCTTTACTAAACATTGTGCACCTCCTCATTCTCTCTGAAGTCAGTGTCAAGAGTTTTATAGGTCCCGGATGTTTGCCTTTCTGACTGATCATTGATGGCCCGTGTATAAACAAGCCTACTTTCATGCATTTGCATGAAAATACACAGTAAAAGTCACCCATGCATAATCTTACATGGAAAGCCGAATAGTCCCACTTCCTTACCAACTACTAGAACTGTACATTTGTTTTACCACTAGAGGAAATTGAGTAAAAACAGGTTTTTGAATCCATGCAGCTTCTCCATTTAGGCCTATAAAAGGTTTATAGCTTTATTTCTTGAGTCAACCCAAGTTACATTGTCTTACATCAGACAGCACGAAGAACAGTCTGTACTGTTTGAGGGACAAGCATCGCAGCTTTATAGGAATTTACCTGATTCTTAATACATTACATAGGCCTGATTATCAATGTGCCGTTTTCCATTAACTAATGTTAATATATAACAATATATGCCTGTTGTAGGCTATAGGTCTGTTATCTAATCAGACAGATACACAGAGGACAGAGAGTCCTAAGATAAAATGGTGTGTGTGTGTGGTACTATAAAATAATCATAATCCTTTAAGTGAGCACCATTGGGTGTTGCAACAGTGAAAAGTGAAAGTATGCAAGTGTGACTGCCCCTCCCAGGGTTTAGTCATCAGGTTACATCTCTGTGTGGAGAGAACATCCTTTATAACAAGGACAATATCAATACATACAGTGCATTCGGAAAGTATTCAGACCCTTGACTTTTTCCACATTTTGTTACGTTACAGCCTTATTCTAAAATTGATTAAATATATTTTTTCCCTCATCAATCTACACACAATACTTTAAATTGAGCCCAGGTGCATCCTGTTTCCATTGATCATCCTTGAGATGTTTCTACAACTTGATTACCTGTGGAAAATTCAATTGATTGGACATGATTTGGAAAGGCACACACCTGTCTATATAAGGTCCCACAGTTGACAATGCATGTGAGAGCAAAAACCAAGCCATGAGGTCGAAGGAATTGTCCGTAGAGCTCAAAGACAGGATTGTGTCGAGCCACAGATCTGGGGAAGGGTACCAAAAAATGTCTGCAGCATTGAAGGTCCCCAAGAACACAGTGGCCTGCATCATTCTTAAATGGAAGAAGTTTGGAACCACCAAGACTCTTCCTTGAGCTGGCCACCCGACCAAACTGAGCAATCGGGGGAGAAGGGCCTTGGTCAGGGAGATGGCCAAGAACCCGATGGTGACTCTGACAGAGTTCCTCTGTGGAGATGGGAGAACCTTCCAGGAGGACAACAATCTCTGCAGCACTCCACAATCATGCCTTTATGGTAAAGTGGCCAGACGGAAGCCACTCCTCAGTAAAAGGCACATGAGAGCCGCTTGAAGTTTGCTAAAAGGCATCTAAAGGACTCTCAGACCATGAGAAACAAGATTCTCTGGTCTGATGAAACCAAGATTGAACTCTTTGGCCTGAATGCCAAGCGTCAAGTCTGGAGGAAACCTGGCACCATCCCTACGGTGAAGCATGGTGGTGGCAGCATCATGCTGTGGGGATGTTTTTCAGCGGCAGGGACTGGGAGACTAGACAGGATCGAGGGAAAGATGAACGGAGCACAGTACAGAGTTCCTTGATAAAAACCTGCTCCAGAGTGCTAAGGACTTCAGACTGGGGCGAAGGTTCACCTTCCAACAGGACAACAACCCTAAGCACACAGCCAAGACAACGCAGGAGTGACTTTGGGACAAGTCTCTGAATGTCCTTGAGTGGCCCAGCCAGAGCCCGGACTTGAACCCGATCGAACATCTCTGGAGAGACTTGAAAATAGCTGTGCAGCGACGCTCCCCATCCAACCTGACAGAGCTTGAGAGGATCTGCAGAGAAGAATGGGAGAAACTCCCCAAATACAGGTGTGCCAAGCTTGTAGCATCACACCCAAGAAGACTCGAGGCTGTAATCGCTGCCAAAGGTGCCTCAACAAAGTACTGAGTAAAGGGTCTGAATACTTATGTAAATGTGATATTTCCGTTTTTTATTTGTAATACATTTGCAAAAACTTCTAAAAACCTGTTTTTGCTTTGTCATTATGGGGGGATTGTATGTAGATTGATGAGGAGAAAAAAAAACAATTTAATCAATTTTAGAATAAGGCTGTAATGTAATGTAACAAAATGTGGAAAAAGTCAAGGGGTCTGAATACATTCCGAATGCACTGTATATACAGTACCATTCAAAAGTTTGGACACACCTACTCATGCAAGGGTTTTTCTTTATTTTGACTATTTTCTATATAGTAGAATAATAGTGAAGACATCAAAACTATGAAAACACTTTTTTTTTGTAGTAACCAAAAAAGTGTTAAACAAATCAAAATGTATTTATATTTTAGATTCTTCAAAGTAGCCACCCTTTGCCTTGATGACAGCTTTGCACATACTCTACTACTAAGTTCTCATAATAACTAACGTGGCTTTATAGAGAGTAGGCTATTAAAACAGACAGTGACGTGATGCTCAGTGGTGAGGCTGAGGCAGGCTGCAATGAAGCAGAGCAGACAGAGAGAGAGGAAGCAAGCAGAGAGAGAGAGGGATTAGTGGGTGGATCTGGGGTGGATCTGATCTCCATCACCTAGGACTTGACATAGATTAAG
Organism: Coregonus clupeaformis; assembly: GCF_020615455.1. Taxonomy (NCBI): domain Eukaryota; kingdom Metazoa; phylum Chordata; class Actinopteri; order Salmoniformes; family Salmonidae; genus Coregonus; species Coregonus clupeaformis. Next base: position 48,694,933 of record NC_059208.1, read on the forward strand.
TAGATTAATCAAATCTCACATTGTTATCAATTTCTGCTCAATCTGCATGCTTTCTCAATCAGCTTTAACTGTATGTGCACTCGTAGATCAAGTTATTTCTCGAGTTGGGCTCTGGGATATAACAGCCGTTGAGTATCGGATTTTATGGTGGATTGTGGAGGAGGGGGGGTGAGTGTGTTGGAGTATGTGAGTATGTGCGTGTGTGCTTGTCTGGCATCTGTTGTGGGGGGGTGGGGATGTTGGGGGGGGGGGGTATGGGATGGACCACAGGAATTATTTGCTAGGATAATAATTGCTTGTCAATGAATTAAATGTAATACAATGGCAATCCGGGTTATATGTTAGAATCCTATGCGTGAACTGCCGACATTATTACGCTAATTAATTGATAATGATGGAAAATAGGATATGCATAATTTAAAAAATAATAATAGTTATATAGATATATATATATATAGAGGTGAAAGCATTGGAAATGCTTTTGGCGGTTAACCTGCTTCTGTTTTGTGGGTGGCACTGTGTGCTGTTTTCGATGGATGGGTCCTGGCCTCTCGGGGCCTTAGGGATACGGAGGGACGTGGGTGGGATGCTGATCACTGGGATGACGGCTCAACTTGGGATGGGGAGGGGCTTTAGCGGGGGAATTAGTGGAGAACAATTGAAGGGTTACTCCGTAGCAATGCAAATATCACGGTACAGCTATATGGACACTCAATCATTACGCTATTTTTTATTGGTACATTTACAAACATATATAATGATAAATAGACTTGAAACTTGTATCTCATTATGGTGTATGGTGAAATAAGTATAGCCAGTTATAATTGTAATGGCTTAGCTGATAATAACAAAAGAAGAACAATATTTACATGGCTCAAAGAGAAGGAATATAATATCTATTGTATACAGGAAACTCATTCAACAATTCGAGATGAAGTAGCGTGGAAAAAAGAATGGGGGGGGGAAATATACTTCTCCCATGGGCAAAGAAATTCAAAAGGGGTGATGATATTAATTAATAGTAATTTCGATCCGAATGTGCAAATTGTCCAAATAGATACGCAAGGTAGATGGATTATTTTAAATATGGTATTGGACCATAAACAGATATGGCTCATTAACCTTTACGGACCAAATAATGATGATCCACAATTCTTTGACAATATATATAATAAATTATCAAGCCTGCAAGCAACTCAAGACAATATTATTATGGTGGGGGATTATAATACTGTTTTAAATAGCTCAATGGACCGAAAAGGAAATCACACCACAAACAATCACCCACATGCTCTTAAGGAAATTGTGAATGTCATGGATACATTAGAACTAGTAGATATATGGAGGCTTAAATATGCTGATCTAGTGAGATATACATGGCGGAGACTGAATCAAGCTAGTCGTCTTGACTTCTTTCTTATCTCATTCTCGTTGGCACCAAAAGTAAAAAAAGTGTTGATAGGGGACAGAATGCGGTCGGACCATCATATAATAGGCATATACATTACTCTGACTGAATTTCCACGTGGGCGAGGATATTGGAAATTTAATCAAAGCCTATTGGATGATAATTTATTTATAATTAGAACAAAGGAATTTATAACTGACTTTTTCCAACATAACATAGGTACAGCGAATCCCCTTATTGTATGGGATACCTTTAAATGTGCCTTTAGAGGCCATGCAATTCAGTACTCATCTCGAAAACAAAAGCAATTTAGGTCAAAAGAGTTTATACTAAGAAAGGAAATAGAAAGTCTAACAGAACAGATAGATGGCAATAAAAACTGTAACATAGAGGCTCAGAATAAATTAGAGGAAAAACAAAAAGAAATGGAAAAACTTATTCAAGAAAGATCAAGTGTAATATATTATAAAAATAAAGCAAACTGGATGGAATATGGGGAAAAATGCACAAAATTCTTTTTTAATATTCAACATAGGAATGCTACCAAAAAGAACTTAATGAAACTGGTTACAATTGACGGAGTCACCCATAATTCACCTAATGATATTTTGAAGGAAGAAACAAAGTACTTTAAGCATATGTTTTCTTTTCAGTCGCCGCCATCTCCTCTAACTGAAGCTAATTGTAGAGATTTTTTTTCTATTGATAATGTCAAATTAACAGCCACACAGAAAGACTCATGTGAAGGTGAAATTACAGAGGAGGAACTTCTGGATGCAATTAAAGACTTTAAGTCCGGGGAAAACTCCAGGGTTGGATGGCATACCAATCGAGGTATACCAAACCTTTTTTGATATACTAAGAGGACCGTTATTAGCATGTTTTAACCACTCCTATGTAAATGGTAGATTATCTGACACTCAAGAAGAAGGTCTGATGTCATTATTACTGAAACAGGATACAAGTGGAAAATATAAAGATCCAGTCCATTTACAAAATTGGAGGCCCCTTACACTTCAGTGTTGTGATGCAAAAATCCTAGCAAAATGTATAGCGCATAGAATTAAAAAGGTATTGTCGGATATTATTCATTCTAATCAGACAGGTTTTTTACATGGAAGATACATTGGAGATAATATAAGGCAAGTATTGGAAACAATAGAACACTATGGAAAATATGGGAAACCAGGCCTGCTATTCATAGCAGACTTCGAAAAGGCATTTGATAAAGTTCGACTGGGATTTATATATAAATGCCTGGAGCATTTCAATTTTGGAGAATCTCTTATAAAATGGGTCAAAATCATGTATAGTAACCCTAGGTGTAAAATAGTAAATAATGGCTATTTCTCAGAAAGTTTTAAACTGTCAAGAGGAGTGAAACAAGGTTGTCCACTATCGGCATATCTATTTATTGTGGCCATCGAGATGTTAGCTATTAAAATCAGATCCAATAATAATATCAGAGGATTAGAAATACAGGGCTTAAAAACAAAGGTGTCATTGTACGCAGATGATTCATGTTTTCTTTTAGATCCACAACTAGAATCCCTCCACAGCCTCATAGAGGATCTAGATAAATTTTCTAACCTCTCTGGATTAAAACCAAATTATGACAAATGTACTATATTACGTATTGGATCACTAAAAAATACAATTTTTACATTACCATATAGTTTACCAATAAAATGGTCTGATGGTGATGTGGATATACTCGGAATACATATCCCAAAGGAAATAAATGATCTCACTTCAATAAATTTAAATAGAAAGTTAGCAAAAATAGATAAGATCTTACTACCATGGAAAGGAAAATACCTGTCAATTTGTGGAAAAATCACCCTGATTAACTCTTTAGTATTATCCCAGTTTACCTATTTGCTTATGGTCTTGCCTACGCCTAGCAAACAGTTTTTTAAATTATATGAGAAAAAAATATTCAATTTTATTTGGAACGGCAAGCCAGACAAAATTAAAAGAGCATATTTATATAATGAATATGAATTCGGAGGACAGAAATTATTAAATATTAAAGCATTAGACCTATCACTAAAATCTTCAGTCATCCAAAAGTTATACTTAAATCCGAACTGGTTCTCAAGCAAATTAGTAAGATTGTCTCACCCACTGTTCAAGAAAGGCCTTTTTCCCTTTATTCAGATTACAACCTCTCACTTTCAGTTATTTGAAAAGGAAATAATCTCCCAAATGTCACTATTTCTAAAACAAGCCATGGAAAGTTGGTTGAAATTTCAATTTAATCCTCCAGAAACGACAGAACAAATAATGCAACAAATATTGTGGTTAAATTCAAATATACTAATTGACAAAAAACCTTTATTTTTTGACAGAATGTTTAAAAAAGGTATAATCTTCGTAAATGATATCATCGGTAGGACTGGTGGAGTTATGTCGCACATGCAGCTAACAAAAACATATGGAAATGTCTGCTCTACCCAAAATTACAACCAAATAATTGCAGCCTTACCGCAAAAGTGGAAGAGGAAAGTTGAAGGGGGAGAAAGTAAGGAACTTGTCTGTCGGCCTTGCATTAAAGAACATAATTGGTTAAGGAAAACTGTGATAAATAAAAAAGTATATCAGTTTCACTTAAGGACCAAAGGATTGACAGCCGTCCCATATAGATTGCAAAATAGTTGGGAAGAGCTCTTTGACGTACCGATCCCATGGCATAGTGTTTATGAACTGACACGCAAAACGACACCGGATTCAAAAATTAGAATCTTTCAATTTAAATTATTATATAAAATTCTTGCTACCAATAGAATGTTATTTATATGGGGGATACAATCTTCCCAGCTCTGCAGATTTTGCTGTGAAGAGATTTAGATCATTTGTTTTGGTTCTGTCCATTTGTAGCTTGTTTTTGGACACAGGTCCAGGAATGGCTAAAGGATTGCAATATTTACCTGGAACTAACCTTGCAGATAGCATTACTGGGTGATCTGAAAAGTCATAGTCAATCAATCAATAATATAATAATACTTTTAGCAAAAATGTTTATTTTTAATTCACAATCTGTAGAAGCAATGAGAATAGAAAGGTTCAGAACTTTTGTAAAACATCACAGTACGGTTGAAATATATATGGCAAATATAAATCCTATATGGATGGTGTTAAGAGATAGATGGGAGGTATTGAATAGAGTTGAAGGATGGGACTAATAACAAATAACAACAAATAATAACAAAGATAGCTAATAATGTAAGCATACTGTGTCCAGAATAAGTATATAGGTTGTATGTTGGGAGCTTTTGGGAAAGAGCACAGTTAGAAAGATATGGCATTTAGAAGCAAACCGGATGGACATCATGAAAATGATCGGAGAGGTTGAGAGTAGAAGAAGTTCAGGAGCAAAAAAATTAATAAATATATATATATATATATATATATAGAATTATTGTAAAATTAACTCTGTCCATAAGGTGTAGATAGTAAGTATAGACCGGAAGTAGAGGCCTGGGCGTTGTTGTTCACTAATTTACTCCAAGTAGGGAAAGGATGGTGGGGTTGAAAAGTAATAAAGGGGAATATATATATAAAAAATAAAAATAAACATGGGGGATTGGAAGTGATGCAGACAATTACATTGATAGAAGATACAATCTATCTGCAATATTAAGCTGATCCATTCCCCCCCCCCCCAAAAAAAATATATATATTTAAAAAAATAAAAAATAAAAAATAATTTACAAATATAAAAAAATATATATATATATTAAAAAAAAAGAAGTTGTCATAATAACTAACGTGGCTTTATAGAGAGTAGGCTACTAAAACAGACAGTGACGTGATGCTCAGTGGTGAGGCTGAGGCAGGCTGCAATGAAGCAGAGCAGACAGAGAGCGAGGAAGCAAGCAGAGAGAGAGAGGGATTAGTACATTGATTCCCATGTGGAGTCTGATGGGGAATATATTATCTATTATGCGCATTTGCTTACATTATTAAAAACTATTGAGGCCTTGACAGCAGAAAGTTCTCAGAAACCTGCAACCACAATTGCCACAGTCTTTAGACATGTCTTGTTTTATTGTCTGACACCTCACCCCCTGATACTGAGAAGAATACTTTGTTGTTGCTAGGGCAAGTTCAGGGTCAGGGGTAAACATCACGCTATGGGAAGGGAGTGCTAGTATAAAAAGCAGAGATTGTTTTAGACACTTTGCATAACATTTGAAGAGCTATACAAATCCTGTTGACTCTGTATTAACTTCTGCCTGTAATTGCAAAACTAAAAGATCCTTTACATATACTCAGAAGCCGTTGTCTGTGGCATTTTCTAAAGTTTAAGAATAAGAGAATATCAGCACTGTGCAAAGAACCCTCAACAGGTCCCCTGAGAAAATCAGTACTAAACTTACCAAAAAGTTAGGAACTTAATAAAAAGGAGATATGTTGGGGTCATTTTTGCTTGTTTTTGCTGTTCTCCAAATAGCATTTTAAAGATTTGTAATTGTATAGAAATGCAGTACCTGAGCTTCAACTTTAAAAACAAAAATAGAAAAAAATGGTTACGGCCCTGGTTGTACCAATCAAGATATGCATGAGTTAAATTCTAATGTGTCCTTTTTGTAAATCACTGGAAATCTTATATATTATGTATAACATTTCATTGATTAGTGTAATGTTTCTTAATCCAGGTCCTGGGGACGCAAAGAGGTGCACATTTTAGTCATTGCCCAAGCACTACACATCTGATTATACTAATCAAGTGTGAATTGCTAGAGGGAAAGAAGTTGCGACCCTTTGAGTCCCCAGGACCAGGATTAAGAGCCACTGGATTAGAGCAACACAGAGCCATATATTTAGGCCAAACTCTAAATATATGGCTCTGTGTTGCTCTAATCAATGGAATGTTGTTCCTTGAGTTCCAAAATATATTTCATACAAATCAAGTGCTATTTGAATGTGAAAATGTCATGCATTTGTTACATTGATTATGTTTTGATAGTGGCCCAGGTCCCTTCTGTGGTGGAAATTCGAGAAGAAGCGAGAGAGACTGTAGATTCTTCTAACAATATCTTTATTATAAGATTTGCAAAAATGGAGCAATTCAACAATCACTCAAATAGTTCAGAGTTGTCACTCTCCTTTTATAGTAAGTACATCCTCTACGTGACAGTTAGCAGATGTGCAGAAACAGGGCCAGGGAATAGAGTTGTAAAAAGTAATTTAGCTAATCTTTGCAGATCAAGATAGCTGATATCGCCACCATTCTCTGTTCCCACATAGCTAAATTCCTGCCGATCGTAAACACAGGTCACATATTGCGGTAGCACCCAAACGGCTCATGAATCTGTACGCTCAGATTTATGACTAAGTCACACTAGTTTGTATCAGTAAAAATACTAGCATATAACAATGGAGAATTCTTTAAGTAAAAAACAGCATAGTATGTAATTAATTCATTGTTTAAACTGCTGACACTGCAGTCATGACTCATGATAATATTGTGTAACTATTGAAAGTCCATTCTGATCAAAATAAAATGTTATTGTGTCTAACAACACACTTCAATGTCAATCAATCAAAATACACACACAGAAAAGGCCCATTGATTACTTGTTATTTCCTTCATACCACTGGTTGACTATCTCTGTAAAGGAATTGGCCTGATTATCAATGTGCCGTTCTCCATTAACTAATGTTAATTTATAAGAATATATGACTGATGTAGGCTATGGGGGGTGGATAAACATCAAAACTGTACGGTTAAGTTTAGGCATTTTGAGAGAGACCGAGAGAGAGAGCGAGAGAGAGACCGAGAGAGAGAGCGAGACCGAGAGAGAGACCGAGAGAGAGAGGAGTCGTCTATGAACAGTGAAGAACGATCTGGCCTTAATGGCCATGTACTTTTATAATCTCCACCCGGCACAGCCAGAAGAGGACTGGCCACCCCTCAGAGGCTGCTTCCTCTCTAGGTTTCTTCCTAGCTTCCTGCCTTCCTAGGGAGTTTTTCCTTGCCACAGTGCTTCTACATCTGCATTGCTTGCTCTTTGGGGTTTTAGGCTGGGTTCTGTATAAGTACTTTGTGACATCTGCTGATGTAAAAAGGGCTTTATAAATACATTTGGTTTGTGTATGTGTGTGTCAACTGTTATGGAGTTGGCCATGTCCCCTCTCTCTTTAACTTGGAACCACTGACAATAGTCGGTTACACTTTATTTGGATAGATGCTCTACAGTTGGTCATACTAACAACAAGCTATCTGTTGATAAGCAACTACTTGCTACGGTTAGGTTTAGAATAAGGGTAAGGGTTAAAGTTAGGGCTTGGGTAAAGGTTAGGTTTAGGAAAAGGGTTAAGGTTAGGGCTAGGGTTAAGGTTAGGGCTAGGGTTAGAGTTAGTAGATAGTTGAAATGTTACTAATAGTCTGAAGAGCATCTACAGATGGACTATCCAAATAAAAGTGTAGACTACTGTGAAATGCTTACTTACAAGCCCTTTCCCAACAACGCAGTTAAAAAGTAACAACATTTACAAATAGATACAAATAAAATAGTAACACAATAAAATAACAAGAACAAAAGGTATATACAGGCTATATACAGTTGAAGTCGGAAGTTTACATACATTTAGGTTGGAGTCATTAAAACTTGTTTTTCAACGACTCTACAAATGTCTTGTTAACAAACTATAGTTTTGGCAAGTCAGTTAGGACATCTACTTTGTTCATGACACAAGTACAAATTTTCCCAACAATTGCAGACAGATTATTTCATTTATAATTCACTGTATCACAATTCCAGTGGGTCAGAAGTTTACATACACTACTTTGACTGTGCCTTTAAACAGCTTGGAAAATTCCAGAAAATTATGTAATGGCTTTAGAAGCTTCTGATAGGCTAATTGACATCATTTAAGTCAATTGGAGGTGTACCTGTGGATGTATTTCATTTGAAACTGGTCAGGGAGATGTTTGGGTACAATTAATTTACATTTGACTGCTAAACCATGTACAATAATTTGTGTACAATAATTTGTACACATATGTTGGGCTAGTCTCTATTCTGTCAACCCTGATCGCGGCCGCGGGTTGTGCTGTGCAGCACTGACAGCAGTGTTGACATGAAACTCGGTCGATTTCTGAACCTTCGAAAAGTTTCAACTGGATGCAACCAAGTTGCAGGGGGTGTACTCCATGAAGCAAACAACTAAAATGATGTGCAAGTTGCATCGTGTAACAGCAATTTTAGCTTTGTGGTTATTGTATTCATCTCAAGTTATGCATGTGATGGGAGTCAAATTCAAATATTTCATTTGTTGAAACGACTGGAAATATTACAGAATAGGTGTAACATTTCATTGATAAGAGCAACAGAGCCATACATTTAGGACAAACTCTATATGGCTCTGTGTTGCTCTAATCAATGGAATGTCGGTGCTGTATTGATGCATCGTTCAAATGATAATATAGCCAGCTAGCTAACAGCCAAGCCAAACTGACTTGACATCAGTCCAGCAACTCCATGGGTCAAAACCAACAGATACTGTAGCATGCTCCTGGCTATCCGTAAAAAACAAGACAATTGTGCCGTTTGGTTTGCTTAAAAGCAATTTGAAATGATTTATACTTTTACTTTTGATACTTAAGTATATTTTTTCAATTACATTTAATTTTTGATACTTAAGTATATTTCAAATCAAATACTTTGACTTTTACTCAAGTAGTATTTTACCAGGTGACTCACTTTTACTTGAGTCATTTTTTATTAAGCTCTCTTTACTTTTACTCAAGTATGGCAATTGGGTACTTTTTCCACTACTGTCAACGTTACTTTTTTAAAATACCATTTGAATAATTCTATAAAAAAAACTGAAAAAGCATTAGGAAATATTCACATTGTTGTACACACATGGGGTAGAAGTTTAGGCTGGGTGTAAACGGAGGGAGGGGAGACAGAATAACAAGATCATTGAAAGTTAAATTATCACCAGGGTGCTGTGCGATGCAGGGCGTCCATGCATGTGTGTGATCTTTGCCTATTTGATAACCTAGACCACTTGACAGTCTAACCAACACTGGCACTCCCAGGTGATTATCATTAGGTTAAACTAGTAAAAGGTGTTCGGTGGAGTGATTCATTACCTGTGGAGTCTGAACTGAGCACCTATCTACAAAATACATACTCAAATACTGATTCTCAAACAAGAGAATAGTGAGTAGTGGAATTGTCTTTGTCACCATTTCCCACTCCATCACTGTGACCCTGTCAAAATTAATGATGTAATTGAAAATGATTAATGGAAATTTCCCTTCCTTTCAACAGTGAGGGATTGTCTACCTGGGGCTTGCAAATCAGTGCGCTGACAGCATCAAGTGGTGCCCTCTTCATTATTGGAATTTGTTGTTGTTGGAATCGGAACATACTATGTTGCCAAAAGGGCATTATGGTGAGTCTAAGGCTAGAATGAATCCAATGACAGATACAATGCATTTTGTAAAAAGTTGTGAAGATAATTCTTGCATTAATATGTCTGCACAGAAACGCCTACATCAATGATGGGGGTGTCCAATGGTTTTATGTGTGATTTGTCCTACACTTTTTGGTCCTGATCAAAACAAGGGAAGATTATGGTCATCATATGCTGAGAAATGAATGCTGTCCATATTGGCCTATAAATTCAAGAATCCCTTTGCTTTGAATCTCACTGTTGATGCAATAGAAAACCCTACTGATTGGGATGGTACTGTTTTATATTCTAACAGAGAAACAGAAGGCGGCTTAAACCTCAGCAGCATGTCTTGACATGACTAAAGACTGACGAAGAGCCAGGGGTTGATTAACTCGGTAAATCGACTACAATCAAACTATGACTGCTTTATTAAACATACTGTATCCATCTTTACTGCTCTGTTCATTAGAAGGTTTTTACAATGAGTTGTAAAGGGAAATTGTCTGTGCTCTTGAGCAAGGCACTTAACCCTAACTGCTCCTGTAAGTCGCTCTGGATAAGCGCTTCTGCTAAATGACTAAAATATAAATAGAACTTCAATTTCAATGCACATGTCTGCCCACAACGGATAGAGTGGACCAATGAATCAAGCAGTTTATTAGCTGGAAAAAATTCAGTATCACCTGCTTATATTGTCCTTTTCTATTTTTTCCCCTTGTCTGTCAAAATAAATGTAAACATACCCTAATAAAAAGGTAAATAAAATTCCAATGTGTGGCAATTTGATTTATTAATCCCTCATCCTCCTTGATTGACTTTAATGGATTTCAAACTACATGTCTGGGAGGGAGAGAGGGAGAGAGGAGAGAGAGAGAGAGAGGGAGGGAGGGAGGGAGAGAGGGAGGGAGGGGGGAGAGAGAGAGGGAGGGAGAGAGGGAGGGAGGGAGGGAGGGAGGGAGGGAGGAAAGAGGGAGGGATCGATGACAGAAGAACAAGGGATATGAGAATGACCGTTTCTATGAAAGGCCATCATGAGGGTGAGGTGCTGCGCCGGTGCAGTAGGTCTGCTATACTGTACTGTGGTTCTGGTCCTATCAAACTCTCTACAGTCAATGAAAGAAACCAACCTATAATACTTTTCCTGTAAACACTCACACCTTCAGATATCAGACTCAAGATGACTGTGATGTTCTCCATCACCTTTGAGAGCAGTGGCTGTAGTTAGCCTTAACATCCCCAAATTAGCCACTAGTACCGTTAAGGTCCAATGTTTTGCTAGTTAGAGTATGGTGCTGTATTTTTTTTTTAATACTTGTTGGTCAGTATCCAGTACTGTATCTGAGTGGTGTGATGTCAATGTTCTGTAAAATAGAGTGTATAGCGTCCAACATCATTCAACTCTGAACACATACACACACTACAAAGGACACATACACAGAGCGATAGTTTCATATAAAACACTTAATGAGTTTACTCTTCAGCACTGGTCAATAAAGCATACAGCAAGTGTGTGTGTAACAATGATTAAATGACATGACATCAAAATGACAGTAAACAGTCACATGAGGACCTGTCCAATGTGAAGATTTGGCTTCCATGACCGCCTGTCCAAGCATTTGTATGACCTTGACATAATGTCTTACTGTGGATCCAAATAAAGTATTTAAAATATGTACTGTGTGTATTCGTAAGAGACCTGGAGTGTGTGTGACTGGGGTCAAGGTGTGTGTGTCTCATGTTTCTGCTCCCCGGCTGTGTATGGCTGTGGTTGGAAGACCCGGCTGGGTCGGAGCTATCCCATCAGGCTGTGCTGGTGGGTCTGACAGAAGAGAAGAAGAAAATACATGAGTGGGTGCGTTCCAGTGGATCAGTTTTATGCAGTTAATTAACAGCGTTGGTCACCGCCTTTCAAAAAGTGTGTTGCATTATGTGGATACAAATTGTCAGACTTGCGCCTACATGCAGAAGATGGCGCCGGAGGGGATGGCTGCAGTTTTATGGACTCTTAACCAACTGTGCTATTTTGTGTGTTTTTTCTCATTGTTTGTAACTTATTTTGTACATAATGTTGCTGCTACCGTCTCTTATGACCGAAAAGAGCTTCTGGACATCAGAACAGCGATTACTCACCTTGAACTGGACTAATAATTGTTCTTTAATGAGTCGGACGAGAGGGATTTGCTCCTGTCACCCGACAGAGCCCTCATCCCAGTCATTCGCAGTAGAAAGAAAGAAAAGGAGATATCGCGGAAGGAGATCGGGGTGCTTGGTAAGGAGCCGGCGACGAGTGGCTAATCTGCCTTTGCCATCGATACTATTGGCCAACTTACAATCACTTGATAATAAAGTGGACAAACTACAGGCACGAATATCCTACCAACAGGACATTAAAAACTAATATCTTATGTTTCTCCGAGTCGTGGCTTAACGAAGACATGAATAACATACAGCTGGCGGGTTATACACTGTATCGGCAGGATAGAGCAGCAGCCTCTGGTAAGACAAGGGGTCGCGGTCTATGTATATTTGTAAACAACAGCTGGTGCACGATATCTAAGGAAGTCTCTAGGTTTTGCTCGCCTGAGGTAGAGTATCTCATGATAAGCTGTAGACCACACTATCTATATTCTTCGTAGCTGTTAATTTACCACCACAAACCGATGCTGGCACTCAGACCGCACTCAATGAATGTATACGGCCATAAGCAAACAGGAAAACGCTCATCCAGAGGCGGCACTCCTAGTCAGATGAAGCAGATGCTAAGCTATAGGACTGTTTTTCTAGCACAGACTGGAATATGTTCCGGGATTCTTCCGATGGCATTGAGGAGTACATCACATCAGTCACTGGCTTCATCAATAAGTGCATCGATGATGACGTCATCCCCACAGTGACTGTACGTACATACCCCAACCAGAAGCCATGGATTACAGGCAACATCCGCACTGAGCTAAAGGGTAGAGCCGCCGCTTTCAAGGAGTGGGACTCTAACCTGGAAGCTTATAAGAAATCCTGCTATGCCCGCCGACGAACCATCAAACAGGCAAAGCGTCAATACAGGACTAAGATCGAATCGTACTACACCGGCTCCGATGCTCATCGGATGTGGCAGGGCTTGCAAACTATTACAGACTACAAAAGGGAAGCACAGCCGCGAGCTGCCCAGTGACACGAGCCTACCAGACGAGCTAAATTACTTCTATGCTCGCTTCAAGGCAAGTAACACTGAAACATGCATGAGAGCATCAGCTGTTCCGGACGACTGTGTGATCACACTCTCCGTAGCCGATGTGAGATAGACCTTTAAAAACAGGTCAACATTCACAAGGCCGCAGGGCCAGATGGATTACCAGGACGTGTACTCCGAGCATGCGCTGACCAACTGGCAAGTGTCTTCACTGACATTTTCAACCTCTCCCTGTCTGAGTCTGTCATACCAACATGTTTCAAGCAGACCACCATAGTCCCTTTGCCCAAGAACACTAAGGTAACCTGTCTAAATGACTACCGACCCTTGGCACTCACGTCTGTTGCCATGAAGTGCTTTGGAAGGCTGGTCATAGCTCACACCAACACCATTATCCTAGAAACCCTAGACCCACCTCAATTTGCATACCGCCCCAACAGATCCAAAGATGATGTAATCTCTATAGCACTCCACACTGCCCTTTCACACCTGGACAAAAGGAACACCTATGTGAGAATGCTATTCATTGACTACAGCTCAGCGTTCAACACCATAGTGCCCTCAAAGCTCATCACTAAGCTAAGGACCCTGGGACTAAACACCTCCCTCTGCAACTGGATCCTGGACTTCCTGACGGGCCGCCCCCAGGTGGTAAGGGTAGGTAACAACACATCTGCCACGCTGATCCTCAACACGGGGGCCCCTCAGGGGTGCGTGCTCAGTCCCCTCCCATCACTAAACTAACATGGTCCAAGCACACCAAGACAGTTGTGAAGAGGGCACAACAAAACCTAAGGAGACTGAAAAGATTTGGCATGGGTCCTCAGATCCTCAAAAGGTTCTACAGCTGCACCATCGAGAGCATCCTGACTGGTTGCATCACTGCCTGGTATGGCAACTGCTCGGCCTCCGACCGCAAGGCACTACAGACGGTAGTGCATACGGCCCAGTACATCACTGGGGCCAAGCTTCCTGCCATCCAGGACCTCTATACCAGGCGGTGTCAGAGGAAGGCCCTAAAAATTGTCAAAGACTCCAGCCACCCTAGTCATAGACTGTTCTCTCTGCTACCGCACGGCAAGCGGTACCGGAGCGCCAAGTCTAGGTCCAAGAGGCTTCTAAACAGCTTCTACCCCCAAGCCATAAGCCTCCAGAACATCTAATCAAATGGCTACCCAGACTATTTGCATTGACTTTTACGCTGCTGCTACTCTCTATTATCTATGCATAGTCACTTTAATAACTCTACCTACATGTACAGATTACCTCAATTACCTAGACTAACTGGTACCCCCTGTTTATAGCCTCGCTATTGTTATTTTTACTGCTGCTCTTTAACTATTTGTTACTTTTATTTCGTATTATTTTATACTGTATTTTTCTGTGTGTTTTTTTTATTCTTTCCGGTTAGTATGCATTTCACTTTAAGGTCTACCTACACCTGTTGTATTCGGCGCATGTGACAAATAAAATGTGATTTGATGTCAACTGCATGAACTTTACCAACTCCATAAGATCAAAGGACATGTAGCCATTGCTTGCATTGTGGAAGGCACTATAGTCAATTAAGGTGTTTTTGCTTGACCAAAGCAGGAACCAACTTTGCTGAGATTCAAAAGCCACAGTGGATACAAATGAATGTAATATTTGTGACGTTTCTCTAACCAATTAATTGTACACGTTATGTTTTTAGTTTGTGATACTGGGGGTAGAGACAAGTTTATTTTGACCTTATAAAGAAAATATTTTATAAATAATGGCAGCTATGTTGACACTGCCATGTTGATCTGGGGCTTGCTGTTGGAAAACCACAACAACGTTTGGCTGTGGCAGATACACCTCCCCAAACTTCAAGCGTCAACTTTTGTCTGCATTACTAAGTCAACATACAGTGCATTTGGAAAATATTTTTTCTTCATCAATCTACACACAATACCCCATAATGACAAAGCAAAAACAGGTTTTTTAGAAATGTTAGCAAATGTATTACAAATAAAAAACAGATACCTTATTTACATAAGTATTCAGACCCTTTGCTATGAGACTCGAAATTGAGCTCAGGTGCATCCTGTTGATTGGAGTTCACCTGTGGTAAATTCAATTGATTGGACATGATTTGGAAAGGCACACACCTGTCTATATAACGTCACACAGTTAACTGTGCATGTCAAAAACCAAGCCATGAGGTCGAAGGAATTGTCCGTAGAGCTCTGAGACAGGATTGTGTCGAGGCACAGATCTGGGGAAGGGTACCAAAACATTTCTGCAGGATTGAAGGTCCCGAAGAACACAGTGGCCTCCATCATTCTTAAAATGGAAGACGTTTGGAACCACCAAGACTGTTCCTAGAGCTGGCCGCCCGGTCAAACTGAGCAATCGGGGGATAAGGGCTTTGGTCAGGGAGGTGATCAAGAACCCGATGGTCACTCTGACAGAGCTCCAGTTCCTCTGTGGAGATGGGAGAACCTACCAGAAGGACAACCATCTCTGCAGCATTCCACCAATCAGGCCTTTATGGTAGAGTGGCCAGATGGAAGCTACTCCTCAGTAAAAGGCACATGACAGCCCACTTGGAGTTTGCCAAAGGGCACCTAAAGGACTCTCAGACCATGAGAAACAAGATTCTCTGGTCTGACGAAACCAAGATTTAACTCTTTGGCCTGAATGCCAAGCGTCACGTCTGGAGGAAACCTGGCACCATCCCTACGGTGTAGCATGGTGGTGGCAGCATCATGCTGTGGAGATTTCTTTCAGAGGCAGGGACTGGGAGACTAGTCAGGATCGAGGGAAAGCTGAACAGAGAAAAGTACAGAGAGATCCTTGATGAAAACCTGCTCCAGTGCTCTCAGACTGGGGCGAAGGTTCACCTTCCAACAGGACAACAACCCTAAGCACACAGCCAAGACAACGCAGGAGTGGTTTTGGGACAAGTCTCTGAATGTCCTTGAGTGGCCCACCCAAAGCCCGGACTTGAACCCGATTGAACATCTCTGGAGAGACCGGAAAATAGATGTGTAGCAACGCTGCCCTTCCAACCTGACAGAGCTTGAGAGGATCTGCAGAGGAGAATGGGAGAAACTCCCCAAATACAGGTGTGCCAAGCTTGTAGCGTCATACCCAAGAAGACTCGAGGCTGTAATCGCTGCCAAAGGTGCTTCAACAAAGTACTGAGTAAAGGGTCTGAATACTTATGTGAATATGATATTTCAGTTTATTTGTTATAAATTAGCAAACATTTCTAAAAACCGTTTTTGCTTTGTCATAATTGGGTATTGTGTGTAGATTGATGAGAATAAAAAATAAACTATTTAATCCATTTTAGAATATGGCTGTAACGTAACAAAATGTGGAAAAAGTCTGAATACTTTCCCGAATGCATTGTAAACACGCTCAATATTTTAAAACATTTTTGTGCACATTTTCCAGAGGTAAGGGCATGTTTGGGGCAGTGTGAGGTTGGAGTTAGAGGTCAGGGGTTAGAGGTGAGGGTACTCACACATGCCGTTGGGAGCTCCAGGGTGTCGGGGGGCCATGGTGAGAGAGTTTCCCCCAGTAGGCATCATCTGGCTGGGCATGGACTGGCCTAAAGGAGAGGTGAGAGATGGATGTTACAACGTGTGTGTATGCGCGTGCTGATGTGCGTGCATGCCTACAGACCTGTGTGTTGTAGAGTGCATGGTGCTTGCTGCCCTCTCTGCTGGATAATCTTCATCTCTGCGTGTTTCAGCTGCTCAGAGTGGAAACTCTGTCGCTCTGACAACAGCTGCTGACGCTGTTGCTCCAACTACACACACAGTGAGAGAGGGGCAGGGGAAGAGAGGGAGAGGGTCACACACAAACATTACATTGAGAAGGAACCATTATGAAATACCCAAATTAATGTTTAGTAGATCCCCCAAACTAGATCCCAATAGGCTAGATCTAGCTCTGTATACTCACAGCCTCTTTCTCTCGGTCCATGATGGTCTCCAGCTCCTCAAAGTGTCTCAGTTTGATCTCCAGCTTCTTCATCTGAGTCTCCACCAGCAGAGCCACTAGAGACTTGATCTTCCGCTCCTCTACCGCTGCTAGGTGCTAGAGAGAGAGAGAGGAGGGCAAGAGAGAGAATGACTGTATCCACATGCTGTACACTGAGAACACAAAACATTTCCAAAAATATATATTATTTTTCTTTGCAGGAATTTTACCCCCTTTTTCTCCCCAATTTCGTGGTATCCAATTGGTAGTTACAGTCTTTGTCCCATCGCTGCAACCCCCGTACGGACACGGGAGAGGCGAAGGTCGAGAGTCGTGCGTCCTCCGAAACACAACCCAACCGAGCCGCACTGCTTCTTGACACAGTGCCCGCATAACCCAGAAGACAGCCGCACCAATGTGTCGGAGGAAACACCGTACACCTAGCGACTGAGTCAGCGTGCACTGCGCCCGGCCCGCCACAGTGCGTGCTAGTGCGCGATGGGACAAGAACATCCCTGCCGGCCAAACCCTCCCCTAACCTGGACGACGCTGGGCCAATTATGCGCCGCCCCATGGGTCTCCCACGGCGCGGCCGGCTGCGACAGAGCCTGGACTCGAACCAGGATCTCTAGTGGCACAGCTAGCACTGCGATGCAGTGCCTTAGACCACTGTGACACTCAGGTGGCCCTATACAAAACATTTCTTTCCGTGACAGACTGACCAGGTAAAAGCAATGATCCCTTATTGATGTCACTTGTCAAATCAACTTAAATGAGTGTAGATGAAGGGCAGGACACAGGTTAATGAACGATTTTTAAGAGAGACAATTGAAACATGGATTGTGTATGTGTGCCATTCAGAGGGTGAATGAGCAAGACAAAATATGTAAGTGCCTTTGAACAGGGTATGGTAGTAGATGCCAGGTGCACCGGTTTGTATCAAGAACTGCAATGCTGCTGGGTTTTTCACACTCAACAGTTTCCTGTGTGTATTAAGAATGGTCCACCACCCAAAAGACATCCAGCCAACTTGACAACTGTGGGAAGCATTGGAGTCAACATGGGCCAGCATCCCTGTGGAACATATTCGACACCTTGTCGAGTCCATGCCCCGACGAATTGAGGCTGTTCTGAGGGCAAACTCAATATTAGGAAGGTATTCCCAATGTTTGGTATACTCAGTGTGTGAGTGAGAGAGATAGTTCTCTAATAGTTATCAAATAAGTTTCAACTTAAAAATAAAAATAAATCGATCACATAAAAGGGGAGGGGGAAGAGAGAGTGGGGGGGATTTGATTGGCTAGGTCCTAAGTTATGGCTGTAGTGACAGGCCAGTAGAAAGAAAAAGAGGGTGATATGCCAGGTTAATGGGCAGTAGACAGGGATTGGCTGATGGGTGGGGTAAGTGGGCAGCGATAGGGTGGTTTGAGGGTCGTGGGCGGGGTTTACCTTAGCCTTAGTAGCGGCGGCACCCAGGGCAGCAGCTGCTGCCGTGGTAACGGTCCCATCTACCAACTCCAGCTCTGCTAGTCTCCTCCCTTCATCCCGCTCTCCTTCCCTCCATCGCCCCACAATCTCATCCTTCTCCCCTCGGTCTAAAAGAGAGATAGAAGGAGATCTTCTATAACATACATCATCTCACACACCATCTTGTCTGTAAAAATATGAATGAGATACACACACACCTGTCTTGCGGTTCCCTCCGCTATCGCCGTCTCTCTCCTCTGTGACTGTCATTTCAGCATTCTCTCTCTTCTCTCGTTCTCCCTCTACTGATCTCTCGCCTCCACTGGGCTCTAGAACCTTCCGTCTATCCGCCTGGAACACACACACACACAATGAATCATCACCCACTGACAATCAGATTCTCAGAAACACCAGAGTGTAACTTCTTGTCTCACTTCCTCTGACCCCACAGGTCACTTCTGGTCTCACCTGCAGAGGCTGCTGGGAGCCAGAATCAGTCTCCATCTTCTCACCATCCATCACATCTAGAGGAGAGGGAGGGGGAGAGAGAGAGAGAGCGAGAGAGCGAGTGATGGAAGGATTCTCTACTGCAGTGGTTGAGGAGTGTGTGTGTGTAATATATATATATGCCGTGTTTCAGACTCCTACCTGCCTTCTCAGCCTCATTGAGGGCAGGGAACTCCAGAACCTTGTCAGCTTCCTCACGCACACGACAAAACTCCTCTACAGAGAGACAGAGACAGGGTTAACACAAACGCGCGTACACACACACGGAGTAAAACAAACACACACAAACACATACCCAGGGCAGCCTTGGCGGCAGCGGAGGCGACTCGGGGATCGACCACGGACGCCAAGAACGCCACGGTGCTCATCACCGGATTCTCTGATTGGCTGAAGGGAACGGGCTGGTAGGCCAATGGGCCAAGAGAGGAGGCGGAGTCCTCCAGATAAGGGTCTTCTATTGGCAGGCGCAGGAAGTGGAGGATGCACTCGTCCTGGGTACGAGACCCCACGTGTTCTGACACCTTGTTCCAGTCATCTCTATAGACCTCTAACGCCTGAGATGGAGGGAGAGGATGAGAATAAGACAGGGATAAGCATGAGGGAGAAAATAATGTTATTGGCCAGATAACTTTTTTTACTTACAGTACCAGTCAAATGTTTGGACACACCTACTCATTCAAGGGGTTTTCTTTATTTTTACTATTTTCTACATTGTAGAATAATAGTGAAGACATCAACACTATGAAATAACACATATGGAATCATGTAGTAACCAAAAGAAAGTGTTAAACAAATCAAAATAGAGTAGCCACCCTTTGCCTTGATGACAGCTTTGCACACTCTTGGCATTCTCTCAACCAACTTCATGAGGAATGCTTTTCCAACAGTCTTGAAGGAGTTCCCACATATGCTGAGCACTTGTTGGCTGCTTTTCCTTCACTCTGCGGTCCAACTCATCCCAAACCATCTCAATTGGCTTGAGGTCGGGTGATTGTGGAGGCCAGGTCATCTGATGCAGCACTCCATCCCTCTCCTTGATCAAATAGCCCTTACACAGCCTGGAGGTATACTTTGGGTCATTGTCCTGTTGAAAAATGATAGTCCCACTAAGCGCGAACCAGATGTGATGGCGTATTGCTGCAGAATGCTGTGGTAGCCATGCTGGTTAAGGTGTGCCTTGAATTCTAAATAAATCATAGACAGTGTCACCAGCAAAGCACCCACACACCTCCTCCTCCATGCTTCACGGTGAGAACCACAGATGCAGAGATCATCCATTCACCTACTCTGCGTCTCACAAAGACAAGGCGGTTGGAACCAAAAATCTCAAATTTGGACTCATCAGACCAAAGCACATATTTCCACCGGTCTAATGTCCATTGCTCGTGTTCCTTGGCTCAAGCAAGTCTCTTCTTCCTATTGGTGTCCTTTTAGTAGTGGTTTCTTTGCAGCAATTCGACCATGAAGGCCTGATTCACGCAGTCTCCTCTGAACAGTTGATGTTGAGATGTGTCTGTTACTTGAACTCTGTGATGCATTTATTTGGGCTGCAATCTGAGCTGCAGTTAACTCTAATGAACTTATCCTCTGCAGCAGCGGTAACTCTGGGTCTTCCTTTCCTGTGGCGGTCCTCATGAGAGCCAGTTTCATCATAGCGCTTGATGGATTTTGCGACTGCACTTGAAGAAACTTTCAAAGTTCTTAATTTTCCGTATTGACTGACCTTCATGTCTTAAAGTAATGATGGACTGTCGTTTCTCTTTGCTTATTTGAGCTGTTCTTGTCATAACATGGACTTGGTCTTTTACCAAATAGGACTATCTTCTGTATACCCCCCCTACCTTGTCACAACACAACTGATTGTCTCAAACGCATTAAGAAGGAAATAAATTCCACAAATTAACTTTTAAGAAGGCACACCTGTTAATTGAAATTCATTCCAGGTGAATGAAGCTGGTTGAGAGAATGCCAAGAGTATGCAAAGCTGTCATCTAGGCAAAGGGTGGCTACTTTGAAGAACTCAAATATATTTTGATTTGTTTAACACTTTTTTGGTTACTACATGATTCCATATGTGTTATTTCATAGTTTTGATGTCTTCACTATTATTCTACAATGTAGAAAATAGTACAAATAAAGAAAAACCTTGGAATTAGTGAGTAGGTGTGTCCACATTTTTGACTAGTACTGAAAATGTGTATTAGTTTTCAAGCATAAGTTTACAGTATAGCAATTTGTCATAGAGGTAGTGAAAACATCATTATCAGCATCATTATTGTCCAGCTCCCCTACCAATTCCCAACTACCTTGAGTCAGTATATGTGATCTCCGACAGCAGCAGGGTCTGGGTCGCTGCATGTCCAGCCCAAACCCTTTTCCAACCACTGCGGAGTGAGTATCAGTACTGCGTCTGTACTATGTGCAGTCACTAGTATAATTAGTGTTTGTGAAGTAAACATGATGGTTATCATTAAGGTTCTGGTATTCTGAGATACAAACAAGTACACAACAAACCAAATAAATATACAATTAAACAACTAAAGAAAACACAATATTTAGGAACAAATCTTTTTTCATATATATCTGTTTGCAGTTTAACTTTATGGATGATCTTTTCCATTAAATACATTTCTTTGCCCTTTTCTAAGTATTACAGTGGGGGAAAAAAGTATTTAGTCAGCCACCAATTGTGCAAGTTCTCCCACTTAAAAAGATGAGAGAGGCCTGTAATTTTCATCATAGGTACACGTCAACTATGACAGACAAAATGAGAGAAAAAAAAATCCAGAAAATCACATTGTAGGATTTTTAATGAATTTATTTGCAAATTATGGTGGAAAATAAAGTATTTGGTCAATAACAAAAGTTTCTCAATACTTTGTTATATACCCTTTGTTGGCAATGACACAGGTCAAACGTTTTCTGTAAGTCTTCACAAGGTTTTCACACACTGTTGCTGGTATTTCGGCCCATTCCTCCATGCAGATCTCCTCTAGAGCAGTGATGTTTTGGGGTTGTCGCTGGGCAACACAGACTTTCAACTCCCTCCAAAGATTTTCTATGGGGTTGAGATCTGGAGACTGGCTAGGCCACTCCAGGACCTTGAAATGCTTCTTACGAAGCCACTCCTTCGTTGCCCGGGCGGTGTGTTTGGGATCATTGTCATGCTGAAAGACCCAGCCACGTTTCATCTTCAATGCCCTTGCTGATAGAAGGAGGTTTTCACTCAAAATCTCACGATACATGGCCCCATTCATTCTTTCCTTTACACGGATCAGTCGTCCTGGTCCCTTTGCAGAAAAACAGCCCCAAAGCATGATGTTTCCACCCCCATGCTTCACAGTAGGTATGGTGTTCTTTGGATGCAACTCAGCATTCTTTGTCCTCCAAACACGACGAGTTGAGTTTTTACCAAAAAGTTCTATTTTGGTTTCATCTAATGACATTCTCCCAATCCTCTTCTGGATCATCCAAATGCAATCTAGCAAACTTCAGACGGGCCTGGACATGTACTGGCTTAAGCAGGGGGACACGTCTGGCACTGCAGGATTTGAGTCCCTGGCGGCGTAGTGTGTTACTGATGGTAGGCTTTGTTACTTTGGTCCCAGCTCTCTGCAGGTCATTCACTAGGTCCCCCGTGTGGTTCTGGGATTTTTGCTCACCGTTCTTGTGATCATTTTGACCACACGGGGTGAGATCTTGCGTGGAGCCCCAGATCGAGGGAGATTATCAGTGGTCTTGTATGTCTTCCATTTCCTAATAATTGCTCCCACAGTTGATTTCTTCAAACCAAGCTGCTTACCTATTGCAGATTCAGTCTTCCCAGCCTGGTGCAGGTCTACAATTTTGTTTCTGGTGTCTTTTGACAGCTCTTTGGTCTTGGCCATAGTGGAGTTTGGAGTGTGACTGTTTGAGGTTGTGGACAGGTGTCTTTTATACTGATAACAAGTTCAAACAGGTGCCATTAATACAGGTAACGAGTGGAGGACAGAGGAGCCTCTTAAAGAAGAAGTTACAGGTCTGTGAGAGCCAGAAATCTTGCTTGTTTGTATGTGACCAAATACTTATTTTCCACCATAATTTGCAAATAAATTCATTAAAAATCCTACAATGTGATTTTCTGGAGAAAAAAATTCTCAATTTGTCTGTCATAGTTGACGTGTACCTATGATGAAAATTACAGGCCTCTCATCTTTTTAAGTGGGAGAACTTGCACAATTGGTGGCTGACAAAATACTTTTTTTCCCCACTGTAGGTGTTTTTCTATGGGTGGGGTATAGACTTAGTGTACATATTGCAAATGAAGTAATGATCACCTTTGAAAACCTGAATCTAGTGACAATGGAGAGAAATCAGTAAGATATGCAATACCAGTTAGGGATGATATGGCCATAGGCTGATGGAGACTGCGTTGTACTTATTCCAAATCAGATGCTTGGATTACAGGTTCTTACCATCACTGTCTATCTTCTTTCCCAGAAAAGGTCCTACTGCTATTGCATATTCACCACCATAGATTTTTTTCTATTTTCAGATTAATTTTTTATCCAAGTAATCATTGGTTGCAATTGTGTGACCCAGTAGTACCACCTAAAGTTTGGTAATCCTAGGCCACCTGATTCCTTTGGAAGTTGGAATGTTTTGTACCTCACCCTCTGTTTTTTACATTGCCATAGAAACATTGAAATTAGTCTAATTGTTGAAATATGGATTCTGGGACCAGAACAGGTAGTGTCTGAAATGGGAAAATACCATTCTGATAGGACAGTGTTGTAGTACTCGAGTCCAGGAGTCAGACTTGACCCGGAATCAAGTCACGATTTTCGAGACTCGACAAGTGATGACTCAGACTAGTGACTTGACTACATCACTGAGTAGAGGGAAGATAAGCTGAGAGATGATTGGCTCACCTCCAACAGTAGGAGGGTCTCCTGTTCTGTCCAATCCCTCCCTGAACTGGCTCCTTTACTCTTGGGGTGTTTCCTGGCATACAGGTCTGTTCTGAGGCCAAAGTTCTGAGATTCTGAGGGCTTCTCTACACTTCTCTCAGGGAAGAACAACATCTGCTGGGAGGAGGACACCTGGAGGGGGAGAGAGAGGGATGGAGGGGGAGAGAGAGGGATGGAGGTGGAAAGATTTGAGAGGATCATAACAAGCATACCGGCTGTCAATGTGTACCTCAATAATTTCACTGTAAGTGTTCTTTTATATATATATACATAAATGTGTGTGTGTGTGTGTGTGTGTGTGTGTTACCTGTAGCGGTCTGTGCTGCAGCGGGGCCAGTCCTGAGGGTGTATCAGCCAGTGTGTTGAAGTGAGGGGTGGGAGGGGGTCCCATAGGGAGAGGTTTGCTTTCTGCATCCACCTGGTAGTTCACTAACCCCCACTGCTCCAACAACGCATGGACCCTACACACACAGTTACAATACACACACAGTTACAATACACACACAGAGGTACAGAGTTAGAATACACACTGTTACACAACACACACACACACAGTAAGTGGTAGTTTAAACTTCATAGCACACCTCATGACGGCGCAGACGTCTCCAGTCAGGTTCCGTCTGCAGGAGGTGGAGCTGAGGTACTCCTGGGGGTTCAGCCGGTACGAGTCAATCATGAAGTTACGGTATGCCAGGTATCTACACACACACAGTGTTCATTTATTCATTATGTCTCCTAGGGGTACAATCATGTCTGAAGTAAACAGCAGGGGTCCAAACACTGAACCCTGAGCAACACCTGAAATTGTTACTCACATCTCTGGAGATTTGGACTTGTTCTGTCCGTTAAAGAACTCTGGTAGAGCTCGTTTCTCGATCTGGTGAATACTGGAACATATAAACACAGTTTGGTTTAAAACAGACACTCATTTTGAATACGTGTGTGCCTGTGTGTTTGAGAGGATGACGTGTGTGTGTGTGTACCTGTGTGTTTGAGAGGGTGACACGTGTTTGTACTCACCAGTTATAGTTGAACCAGGCGGTGTAGGATGGGACGATGATGTGGTGAGTTTGTTCTGTGATGTTGTCTTCTCCATCTGATAGACGCAGCCCCTCTCTGCCCTCCTCATCCTCCTGCACACACACAATTGTTATATCGGTGTGTATGGTACAAACACACTAAATTCCTCATAAGAATTCTATAAATAAAATAATTATATTGTATTGTTACCCTTCCACCAGGAAGCAGAGAGTCATCCTCAATTTCATCTGAAGAAAAGAACAATGAGTTACATAACTACACCCACCCCACAAGACATGCCACCAGAGGTCTCTTCACAGTCCCCAAGTTCAGAACAGACTATGGTAGGCGCACAGTACTACATAGAGTCACGACTACATGGAACTCTATTCCACATCAGGTAACTGATGCAAGCAGTAAAATCAGATTTTAAAAACAGGTAAAAATACACCTGATGGAACAGCGGGGACTGTGAAGAGACACACAAAAGGTACAGACACATGCATACATTGTGATATTGTTGTATGGTGGTTTTAAACATTTTGTATTGTAGATATGTAGTGGTGTAATAATGTTATATGATGTACTGTTTTATCTTTTGTTTTATATGTAATGTAAGTGCTTTAATATGTTTGGACCCCAGGAAGAGTAGCTGCTGCCTTGTAACAGCTAATGGGGATCCCTAATAAATACAAATACACAAAGAGACAAACACACACTCCCTCTCGCTCTCACTCACCCAGGTCAGTCATCATCCCTCCTTTGACAGGAGTATTCTCACTGTCCTTCTTCGGGTTCACTGCAGACAGAGAGACACAAGAAGTCAATAACAACATCTGTTGTGTGTGTGTGTGTGTGTGTGTGTGTGTGTGTTTGTGTGTGTGTGTACCGTTCTTAGGCAGTATAATTTCTTCCATATTAGGGACAGGTGTTGGATCCTCCATATCTTTAGTCAGATCCTCCTCTACCTCTTCCTCTTCCTCCTTCGGCCCACGCCTCTTAGACCCACCACTAGGGAGAGAAGAAGTCAGGGTTAGAGAGAGAGGGCCAATAGGTAGAGAATAAGGCTGGAGCTAGGGAGACAGAGAAACCTTACCTCTTCTTTCCTCCTTTCTTTTTGCCATCGGAAGAGGGAGGTGAGGGGGAGCGTCTTCTCTTCTTCACTGGAGTAAACTTACGGTCCTGATGGAGGAAGAGAGGGGGGAGAGAGGAGTGATGATAGATGTACCAACTAAGAAAGTGGCTCACACAGGCCTCTGTAAAAAAAAAAAGACAGAGGACAGAGGGCAACACACACACCACAAGCAGCCCAGAGCCACTGGATCTCACACACACACCTGTTGGTCTGTGACATGGACTCTCCGGCGGAGGATGAGAGGAACCTTTCTGTCATCTACTAGGTAGTCTTCTTCGTTCATCCACTCATTATACACCTCTGTATCCAACACCCAGCCTGCGTGCACCTGTACACACACACGTATTCATCATTTGTGGGAAATAGTCATAGAACTGTGTGTGTGTGTGTGTGTGTGTGTGTGTGTGTGTGTGTGTTTGTTCTTACCCTCCAAGGTGTGTGTGTGTGTGGAGGTTCCTGCACCTCTCCCTCTACGTCACTGGAGGACAACCAGCTATCGTAGCTACAGGAAACAAACACAGTCATACACATGATTAAGGAGGGTGTGTGTGCGTGTGTTAGGGTTGAATATTTTCCCGGTATTTTACAAATGTTCCATCCCGAGAATAAATCACTTTTCTCCCGGGTAACCTGGTATTTTCCGCCAAAACTGGAAAAGCATTCATTCAAAAGCATTATAAAGCATATAAACAGGCCTATGTCTGGATTTGATTAGAGCTTTGATTGAAAATTGAAGCTGATGCAACCTGAGCCTGATGAGCCATACATTAAATACATTTTTATGAGCCCTATATTAAAAAGGCATCAGGCTTGAATTTTGAGCCCAAGCCCAAATGATTGTGCCATTATCCAATACATCTATGATATAGGCTATTGCACATTACACACGACAGAAAAACATAAAAGCCCATAGATGTAGCTAGCTATATGCTCTCTTGGGTAAATAAATGAAACTAGCTCCAGTAGGCTAATATTTTTGACTGTGGACTGTATAACTGTACCGTATTATACGGACTGGAATTACGCACATCGTTCAAACCATGATAAAGCAGAAGAGAACTTGCGATTCTGGTGCAGCACATGCGGCCTACAAAGTTACAAGTATAGGCTAGCGAATTTGATTTTAATTTTGAAATATAATAGGGCCAATTTGTCTAATTAGTAGGCTGACGCATATATACCTTTCATAATATTTCCCCTAATGTTATTAGCCTACCTCCTCTTTCTCTATTGTTGCTTCATTCCTTCCTCCATTTCAACAGTTAAATTAAATAGGTTTGGTTGTCCTCATCTTCATCATTCTAATGACATCCTTGAATAATATAGGACTAGAATTAGATGCAGAAGGCTTTCACTTCTCTTCAGGAAGATTGAATGGTTATGGGTCTGAATGCTACAGCCTATCACCATAGCACCTTCGCTCTTCTTTCAGACTACCCCTGAGTTATTTTGGCTGCTGTATTTAACATTCACAAACAAGAGCTCGAATCCCTGTTCGAATAGTCTATTGGTATAAGAAATGCAACAAAAAAATGATGTCCAGCAAGGTATTCTAGTCTAGCTTTTCCTGCATGGGACTCCAAGAGCTACGGAGCATTTTTTAAGGAGAGAGGCCAGCAGAGCACAGGTGCATACGTATTGCGCAAGAGACAGAGGCTATAAGTTAGAAGCTTATTATTTACATTTTACTCATTTAGCAGACACTCTTATCCAGAGCGACTTACAGTTAGTGCATACATTATTTTATTTATTTATTTTATCATACTGGCCCCCCGTGGGAATCGAACCCACAACCCTGCCGTTGCAAACGCCATGCTATACCAACTGAGTTACAACCCTGCCGGCCATTCCCTCCCCTACCCTGGACGACGCTGGGCCAATTGTGCGCCGCTCCATGGGTCTCCCGGTCGCAGCCGGCTACGACAGAGCCATTTGTGGGCATAACCAATCATTAATTAGCTAAATATAAGGCTAATACTGCATAGAATGTATTACCTGAAAGAGGTAGACTAGGACATCTATATATGGGGCTATATATATGTATATCAATCTAGAACAGGATTATCTATTTTGGATGCAATTTGAATGGAGTTGATGGAGAGAGAGAGAGAAAGACAGCGAGAGAGTGCTCGTGCGTGCACTGTTTTAAAGCAACAATATTCGAGTGAACTCTGCAGCTGCCCATTCTGAGATGGGCTGTCTGTCCCCACCCTGAGAGTTGATGATTCATCATGCAGAGGCCGTAGAGAAGCCAGATTTAGACATCACATATAATTTAACAGTTCCATTTCACGCCATGCTGTTCATATAAATAATTATAATTTACCGGTTTCTCGCAGTTATTTAACCTGGGAAAAGGGAGTGGTTTTGGACGGTATATCCCGGTAAATCTCGGTAACCGGGTTCCCACCATTCAACCCTAGTGTGTGTGTGTGTTACCTGTCAGGGTGCCTGCCCCAGTGCACCAACACATTGTTGTCCTTACGCATGACAGGGCGCACCCACTCCCAATCTGGAAATGAGAACACACAAAAAACGGTCAAAAACGAAGAACAGAACAGAACTCACAAAAATACTTAAAACTGTGAATTTGGGTCAAAGCTGCCAACAGGCTATGACCCACAAAGATCCTATTAAATTAGTTACAATATTCAATTATATGTGATGACCCCACACACACACACACTGACCTTGGTCTGTGAAGGCTGGACAGGGGTAGATGTGGTGAGAGGCTTGAGTTCTGTCCTCAGTCAACGAACCCTGAGACAGACAAAGAAACACATTACCAATCAGCTGAGACAGAACTACATTACCCATCAGCTGAGACAGAACTACATTACCCAACAGAGAAAACAGCCCAAGAGAGAAAACAGCAGCACCCATGGCAATATTACATAAATCTTCCTCCCTCCCCCTGCTCTCCATCTATCTTCCCTTCTCGCTCTCCATCACCTCCTCGCTCACCTGGTGTTTGGTGATGATGTCAGCCAGTCTGCTGTTCAGGTTCTGATCCACCTCCTGGTCCACATACACCACGGGCCTCGACAGACAGCTATTCTGGACCAGGGTCTTCTCCAGAGTAGTAAACATCTCTACGTTCCGGTCCGTCCTAGAGGAGTTCTGTAGGTCAAACCTTCTCCTGGGGGAGGGAGAGAGGGACAACAGGGGAGAGAGAAGGGGGAAAAGGGGAAAGAGAGGGAAGATGGAAAAAAGGGTGGAGGGCCTCAGTGAAGTGCTTTCTGTGTCATATGCACACATTTGAGGAACAGTACCCATGCAGGTTACCAAGCAGGGACCGAAACAGGACGTTGCCAAAGGTAACACTCACCAGCTCTGTTAGAGGGAGGAGATAGGAGACAGGGGATGGTGGCTAGGAGGTAGGATATAGGGGCTAGGAGATAAGAGATAGGGGATAAGATCTGTCACTCACCAGCCCTGATCAGTCTTGAACTTGTAGGCGGAGCCAAGGATGTGGCAAAGCCCGCCTCCTGGGCGCAGGTCCAGGAAGCACTGAGACTAGAGAGGAGCACACACACACACAAAAATCCCAATAATGGCGCCGGAGAAGATGGCTGCCGTTTTATGGGCTCCTAACAAATTGTGCTATTTGTTTTTTCGCGTTATTTGTAACTTATTTTGTACATAATGTTTCTGCTACCGTCTCTTATGACTGAAAAGAGCTTCTGGATATCAGAACAGCGATTACTCAACACGAACTGGACAAATATTTTTTCTTTAACGAGTCGGACGCGAAGGATTTACTCCAGATACCCGACAAGGCCCAAATCCCCGTCATTCGCGTGAAGAGAAGACGCAGACACAGGTAGACGCAGGTCCGGGTGCCTTGTGAGAATTCTTCTGCGAGTGGGTAACCCGCCTCTACCATCCGTCCTATTGGCCAACGTGCAATCATTGGAGAATAAACTGGATGAGCTCCTTTCAAGACTATCCTACCAACGGGACGTTCAAAACTGTAATATCTTATGTTTACCCGAGTCGTGGCTGAACGACAACATGAATAATATACAGTTGGTTGGTTTTTCCGAGCATTGGCAAGAAAGAACAGCTGCCTCCGGTAAGACAAGGGGTGGCGGTCTGTGCCTACTTGTCAATAACAGCTGGTGCGCGAAATCAAATATCAAGGAAGTCTCAAGGTTTTGCTCGCCTGAGGTAGAGTATCTCATGATTGCCGACGACACAATGGCGGTAGGCCTGATCACCAACAACGATGAGACAGCCTATAGGGAGGTCAGAGACCTGGAAGTGTGGTGCCAGTACAACAACCTCTCCCTCAACGTGATCAAGACAAAAGGAGATGATCGTGGACTACAGGAAAAGGAGAGCCGAGCACGCTCCCATTTTCATTGATGGGGCTGTAGTGGAGCAGGTTGAGAGCTTCAAGTTCCTTGGTGTCCACATCATGGTCCAAACACATCAAGACAGTCGTGAAGAGGGCACAACAAAACCTATTCCCCCTAAGGAGACTGAAAAGATTTGGCATGGGTCCTCAGATCCTCAAAAGGTTCTATAGCTGCACCATCGAGAGCATCCTGACTGGTTGCATCACTGCCTGGTATGGCAACTGCTTGGCCTCCGACCGCAAGGCACTACAGAGGGTAGTGCATACGGCCCAGTACATCACTGGGGCCAAGCTTCCTGCCATCCAGGACCTCTATACCAGGCGGTGTCAGAGGAAGGCCCTAAAAATTGTCAAAGACTCCAGCCACCCTAGTCATAGACTGTTCTCGCTGCTACCGCATGGCAAGCAGTACCAGAGCGCCAAGTCTAGGTCCAAAAGGCTTCTGAACAGCTTCTACCCACAAGCCATAAGACTATTTAACAGCTAATCAAATGGCTACCTGGACTATTTACATTGAACTCTTATTTTTCTTAAAACTGCATTGTTGGTTAAGGCTTGTAAGTAAGCATTTCACAGTAAGGTCTACACCTGTTGTATTTGGCGCATGTGACAAATAACATTTGATTTGAAACCCACACCCACAAGACCAGCACCACAACACACACATGGGTAGTTTGGTGAGTGTGGGTTGACAGTGTGTGTGTGTGTCATGGTTTCCGCTAGCTGGTAATTGCAGGCTTTTGGCTGCTAAAATAAATTAAAAGACGATAAATAAAAATCGTAGCCAGCCAAATTATCCAGGGCTGCCTATCACACATCCCGATTTCGCGCTTCAGCACCATTCTCTCACTCCTTACACACTGCCTTACATGCATGCGCCTGCTGCTGACGAGAGAGCGAGAGAGGAGCCTTGGGCTACTGTTTATTGCGAAGATGGAGCCCTTTTTCATTGAAGTCAAACGAAAGTTAGAGAGCATGCCTATAGTGAAAAGTCTACAAGGGTTAATATTGTATTGGACTAAGATGAGAAGAACGTTGGCACAGCCAAATGCAGGCTACTGTGCAACTTGCTAATCAGGTAGGATGCAATTTTTGAACTTAATTTTTTTATTTTCGTATTGATAATAATTTGTTTTATCATTATTGTTATTGCATATCATTGTTAT
Source organism: Coregonus clupeaformis (assembly GCF_020615455.1). NCBI lineage: Eukaryota > Metazoa > Chordata > Actinopteri > Salmoniformes > Salmonidae > Coregonus > Coregonus clupeaformis. Next base: position 48,726,507 of record NC_059208.1, read on the forward strand.
TCCTGTATGCCTATTTATTATTCTAAACCAGTTCTTTAAAATATGCTAAAAGTGTTTTGTTTAATTCTGTTGAGACATTGTCACTGGCTAAATTAAGTCCATCTGTCTTTTTAATTGTGTTCTCCGTATTTAGTTTAAGATGGGTTACAAGTAGGCCTGTTGTAAAAGAAATATCATTAGCCTATTGCTGTCATTTGTTGTGTACGGTAGGCACTTGCCTTTCTTGGTAACTGCTGCAATATACTGTAGCCTGTTCAAAACTTTTGTGAAGTTTTAAACCAGTTCGTAAGTGTTTTGTTTCATTCTGTTCCAACTGTAATGTTGTGTTTGCCGCAATATAATATCCTGCTCGTATTTTCCCTATAAGCAATGGCTTGACTTACTTTTGATATTACCCTAATAAAGTTTGGAATCTTTTGTGAAGGCTTGGTGTGGTGTGGCTATTAGCCTATTATACTGCAGGCCTATAATATGAAGGCTGTGTGCACTGGCGCTCCAACTGACTACTACAGTTGAACTTGAGGTTAGGAAGAATGTTTCAGGCCTACCAGAGTTAGTCCTATAATCTAACAATATAATGATTCTCTTTATTTTTAAAATTCGGACTTAAAAAAATATGAATTAGCCTCCTTCTGTACGCCTATATCTGTATAGCAGACGCAGTGGCTTATCTGACAAGGAGAAAGAACTGCATTTTGGTGTCGTAGCATGTCACTGGTATATCTCTCTCTCTGGGGCTAGGCCTAAGCTTCTCTTACTTTATATTTATTTTTTAAATAAATAATAAAGATAAGATAAAGAGACAGTGGACACCTAAGCCTATAGGCCTATGCATTCAATTCCCTGATGCATTTAGGTCTCAAATCTCTGACAGCTGAACCGTGAGGTGGAAAATTGTTTTAGCAAAGCAAAAACCAATAGGCTATAACGTTTTGCATATGCTACACATCGAAACACAAGGAATAATTGTTTTATTTGTTATATTATAGGCTGTTTTTAAGGACACGTAAATGTGGCTCATTTGGCCAATTTCCCTTGTTTATTGATGGCGCTGGCTGCGTGGGTGGACGCTCTAATGGGTTAGTGTGATGGATTTTATTGTGTGAAGAGACAGCCTTGAAAATTTTCATCTTGTCTTGTGCTTGGTAAATATATGAGGGGGGAGACATGATCTGGCAGAACGCCCAGAAAATGTTTGCATTTACATTTTAGTCATTTAGCAGACGCTCTTATCCAGAGCGACTTAGTGAGTGCATACATTATTTTATTATTTTTCATACTGGCCCCCCATGGGAATCGAACCCACAACCCTGGCGTTGCAAACGCCATGCTCTACCAACTGAGCTACATCCCTGCTGGCCATTCCCTACCCTACCCTGGATGACACTGGGCCAATTGTGCGCCGCCCCATGGGTCTCCCGGTTGCGGCCGGCTACGACAGAGCCTGGATTCGAACCAGGATCTCTAGTGGCACAGCTAGCACTGCAATGCAGTGCCTTAGACCAGTGTGCCACTCGGGAGATACAAGTTAAGATAGGAGACGGAGTCAGACACATGCAGGAACCAATCCTATTTTCCATGCCTATGTAACTTTTCTGTTTAAGCAGTATATAAGAGATCTAATGGGACTGCCCCGAGGGAGTTCACTTCAGACCGGTACTTTATGCATCTAAGTTTGACTGTGACCTCTCCAGCTTGCTGATAATAAAGAATGATTCATTTAAGATTGACTTCAGGTGTCCCTGGTGGTAATTTCCACAAACACCCAATGCATATGTCTGATAAATTATAATATTCCCGGTCACTTGTCCTTACTGAAACCCTGGTGTGTGTACTCACAGGTAGTTTGGTGAGTGTGGGATTTTCAGCCCGTCTGCCGAAGACTTCCTCCTGGAACTGAAGCAGCTGAAGGGTGACGGAGGCTAGTGCCTGACAGGATGGAGAGTCTGCCTGCACATACTTCGCACACACACACACACAATCAGTAATCCAGAAGGACATACCTAACAGTAGAACATCTGGTATAGCTTGAGCATCTTGCTACATCATACAGTCCACAGCAGTCACTACTCTAGGAAATACGGAGCACAAAACTAGCTATATAGTGTTATAACGGAGCAGAAGGTAGCAGCCTTAGCAGTTGGAAACATACATAAGTAGTTACCTAGCAAGCTAGTTACAATGTTACTGTTTGCAGATTATAAACAGTTGCTATTGTACAGGGTTGGGGTCAATTCAGGAAGTACACTGGAATTGGAATTTGGTTTACTCTCCGAATTTAAATTGATCCCAACTCTGCTATTGTAACGCAGTTAGCTAGCTAGCTACTAGCTTACTAGCTTGCAATCTTACTACCTAGCTAGTTAGCTAGTAGTAGCTTCCAACCTCAGGCAGCTGGATAACTAGCTAGCTAAGGCATACAGCAAATGTATTTAATAATGTACTGTAGTTAGCTAGTTAAGTAGCGAGAGACTGCTAAGCTAGCTAGCTAGCAGTTTTCATCTAGTCAACAATAGTTAGCCGCTATGCTAACTAGCCCATAGTTACCAATGTAAATAGTTAGCCGCTACGCTAGTGTTAGCTCACGCACCTTTTTGTAGTGCTTCCCGATCCACTGTCGCACCGTCTCGAGCTGAGCCAGGGAGTCGGGGCTCTCCCAGTACCTCGCGGACGGACTCCCGTCTTTTTTCCGCTGTGCTGTGGTGGTGTGTGGACTCTGGCTGGACGCGGGAGCCCCGATGTTGGGTCCCCCAGACGTTGTCGCCATAATAACGCCTTATAATAACGGGTGGAAAACTAGCCCGCTCAAGAGCTGTTACAGCTGTGAATCAGCAGGGTTGCCAGATCAAGAAAACATTTATTGCACTTAAAACCCGCCCACAAGGCCTGAAAACTAGCCCAAAAAATATGTTTCGCAACAAGAGAGGAGTTGCCACATTTATCCAATTTTATCCAATAAGTGTCTCCATAATTTCAATCTAAATACAACTGGTAAAATTGGTTAACCATGTTCTCTGCATTTCTCCCTTTGTTATTGGTTAATCACACCAAATGATTTAATCAGAACTATTGATAGTGAATGGTTAAAACGTTTTTTATTTTTTTTATTTTTAAAGAAAACATTATTATTAAATGTTGTCAACACAATGTTGTGAAATAGTAGCATTGTTCTAAAATAATCGTATTTTCAACTGGAGTATAAAAATCGAAAAGCCCCAACAGTTTGCTTTTTGGCTTCTTTTATTTAATAAAAAATGTAAATTGATGTGTGGCTGCAGGCAGGCAGCCAGATGTCCCAGTCATCCATCCCTCTGGAGCAAGATGGAAATGAAAGAGATAGAGGCGATCCATCATCCACTAGGTCCAGTAGGCTACATTCAAATAGTTTTATTCTACTATTAATCTCCCGAGTGGCGCAGTGGTCGTCCGCGACCGGGAGACTCATGGGCGGCGCACAATTGGCCCAGCGTCGTCCAGGGTATGGGGAGGGAATGGCCGGCAGAGATGTAGCTCAGTTGATAGAGCATGGCGTTTGCAACGCCAGGGTTGTGGGTTCGATTCCCACGGGGGGCCAGTATAAAAAAAAAAATGTATTCACTAACTGTAAGTCGCTCTGCATAAGAGCGTCTGCTAAATGACTTAAATGTAATCAATCAATCACTAGACTACTAATACAATTTGATATTCAGCTTTTTTTCAAGTCAGTCCATTAGACTATGTTCACAGAAATTCCCAAATGACATTATGCTATAGAGACCTCTGATTATTGACTGTTAAGGGTTCATACACATTTGTGACAGATGGAATTTCTCTATGTAGCCTACATGAAAAAGTAAGCATAAATGTGGTATTGACACTAGAAGGCTGCTAGTCTCTGATCCCATGTAGTCCTACTATCTCCTGCCGTTGTGCCCTTGATCAAGGCACTTAACCCCCCACGCAGTAAAATAACTGCACTGTTAGGCTACTGTATAAAACACATGTGGTCAACCCTCCATCTGGAGAGCTACTGGGTGTGCAGGCTTTTGAGACAGCCCTGAAACACACCCGAGTCTGCCTATCAAGGTCCTGTTGAGCAGCTGATGTTTAGGCTACAATGTGGTGTATTAGAGCGGTGCTCGAACAAAAGCCTGCACACCCAGTAGCTCTCCTGGAGGATGGTTGATCACCCTTGATATAAAATATCAACATTATAACCTAATACTTTTGTCTTTATAAAATTATTCCCTCATTCAATAAATCAGGGATAAAATGTCGACAACGAGTCAATGACATTAATGCTTAGGCCTATAGCTAAAAAGTTAACTAGCGAGATAGCTTGTAGCATGGCTTATTATAAGACAAAAGAAGACAAAAAAACTGAAAACTTGAGCATGCATAACTATTCACCCCCCCAAAGTCAATACTTTGTAGAGCCATCTTTTGCAGCAATTACAGCTGCAAGTATCTTGGGGTATGTCTCTATAAGCTTGGCACATCTAGCCACTGGGATTTTTGCCCATTCTTCAGGTTTCGCTGGTGTACAGCAATCTTTAAGTCATACCACAGATTCTCAATTGGATTGAGGTCTGGGCTTTGATAGGCCATTCCAAGACATTTAAATGTTTCCCCTTAAACCACTCGAGTGTTGCTTTAGCATTATGCTTAGGGTCATTGTCCTGCTGGAAGGTGAACCTCTGTCCCAGTCTCAAATCTCTGGAAGACTGAAACAGGTTTCCCTCAAGAATTTCCCTTTATTTAGCGCCATCCATCATTCCTTCAATTCTGACCAGTTTCCCAGTCCCTGCCGATGGAAAAACATCCCCACAGCATGATGCTGCCACCACCACGCTTCACTGTGGGGATGGTTTTCTCGGGGTGTTGAGAGGCGTTGGGTTTGCACCAGACATAGCCTTTTCCTTGATGGCCAAAAAGCTCAATTTTAGTCTAATCTGACCAGAGTACTTTCTTCCATATGTTTGGGGAGTCTCCCACATGCCTTTTGGCGAACACCAAAATGTGTTTGCTTATTTTTTTCTTTAAGCAATGGGTTTTTTTCTGGCCACTCTTCTGTAAAGCCCAGGGGCCTCATGTATCAATCTTGCGTACGCACGAAAACACGGCGTACGCCAGCTTTCACGTTCACGGTCAGATGTACTAACAGTGAAATTAACGTAAGAATGTGCGTTCTTCCACGTAAACTTCAGGCCTGGCGTACGTACATTTTTGTGATGTTTGTCCGTTGGCGACTCATAGAGGCAATAAAGTGAAGTGGCAAACATTACACTACGAACTGTTCTATCGCACCTGCCAGATATTGCTTATAATTTGTAATTGATAAATGATTTGCCATATTATTGTCACACGAGTCTTATTAGAATATTCTATTAATTATGCAATTAAGTAAGAACATATATAAAGGATGCGAAAATTGATACAACCCGTCTAGCAATGGCAGCTTTGGCTTTATTAGAAGACATTTTCAATGGACAAATCCTGAGAGAACGAGTTTTTAGGGACCACGGTGATTTTCTGGCCCCCGACGATGACTGGCTCATCAGCCGTTTCAGATTTCCAAGGGCTATACTCTTGGAGCTCTGCGCTGAGTTGGGTCCGAATTTGGAAAGAGAGACAGTGAGGAGCCACGCATTACCCGTTCCTTTACAGGTGCTTACTACACTTGGTTTCCTAGCAACCGGTTCTTTCCAAAGAGAACTGGCAGACCGCTCAGGAATAAGCCAGTCGTGTTTGAGCCGTGCAATGCCACCTGTATGGGACGGTTGTCTACCAGGTATATAACGTTCCCATACGATGCAGGTGACCAGCCAAACATCAAAGCGCAATTTGCAGCGATAGCCGGTTTTCCTAATGTAATCGGAGCGATCGACTGCACACATATTGCTATAAAGGCGCCATCTGAAGACGAATTTGCATATGTGAATCGGAAACATTTCCATTCAATAAATGTGCAGATTATATGTGATGCACAAATGCGCCTAACAAATATTGTGGCAAGGTGGCCTGGGTCAACCCATGATTCATATATCCTTACAAACAGCATGGTTGGGATGAGACTCCAAAGCTGGCAGGGTGCGCGATGGGTGGCTACTTGGTAAGTTATGCATTTAAATGTATGGTTCTATCTAAAAGTAAAATGTTTGTGTCTGTAATTATTATTACTGCCCATCAGGAGACAGTGGTTATCCACTAAAGACGTGGCTGTTAACCCCCTCACCAACCCACAAACTGACCGACAGCGCAGATACAATGATGCCCATTCCCGCACTCGGTCAGTTGTGGAGCGGGCGATTGGGCAGCTGAAATGTCGGTGGCGCTGCCTTGACAGGACCGGGGGGATGCTGTTATACCGCCCTGACAAGGTTTGCCGCATCATACTGGCCTGTGGAGTGCTGCACAATGTCGCGCACAGGCATGGCATACCCCTTGGTGAGGTGGGGGCACCGCCAGATGACCCTGACCCAGGACCAGTATATGTGCAGCACAATCAACAAGCCATTCAGGCCCGTCAACGTGTAATTGCGACAATATAAATGGTACTCAGACACAAAGTTCATTTTTTGACCAATTATTTTAATGAATGGCTTATTTCTGTGAGTGCGTCAGTGACATTTAAGGTGACTGTTCATTTCTTCAATGGCCCTAACAATTTGTTGTTGTGACTCCAGAACAGCATGCGTCAAGACACGGCCAGATGGACGGGCTTCAGCACTGGGGGAACATTAGAGACACGGGGAGACGCTGGACTGAATGGGCTCTGGCTGCTCAGGTGGTGCGGACTCTGAGTGCGTGCCAGTGGACGTTCCTGCGGTTCCTAAGTCCAATTAAACACAGGCACATCTTAACAGTAATTTGAGTCTGTTCCTTATTAATGGGTACACGCATTTGCAATAAAAGCAGTGGATACGTGAAATCTCTGGTGTACCTTTTGCTATATTGCATGCATTTTAAAATTAAACGGTGGCTGGCTATGTATATCAAAGTTAAGGAAATAAATCTGAGTCACCTTGCTGGCAGTCCTGTAGTATATCCGAGTCTCCTACATCAGCGGATACGATTCCAGAGATTAACGTGTCTCCTACAATAGAGGCAACTCTCTGATCAAAGGGTGCAAGTTCATCGGTCCCTGTACCACCGCCTGTTCTGCCCACACTTTGTCGGTGCGCAGCAGTTCTCCGCTTAACTTCCACCTTTATGTCTGACCATTTCTTCTTCAGTTCATTTACGGTGCGACTCTCAGATCCCACCGCGTTGACGGCATCAGACAAACTCGCCCACTCTTTTTCTTTCTTTTGTTATTAATTCCAGAGGACAGATTTCCAAATAAAATATTTTTTCTTGTTTCTACCTCTGATAGTAGCACCTCTAATTCGTTTTCAGTGAAATTTCGTTTCTTGCTTGCTTTAGCCATGTTCTTGCAGGTTTCTTTTGCCAAATTGGACTAATTACCATATTTAAATTGATTTAATTGAGGGAGGAGACAGGGTGTGGTGTGGTGCTCGTGCATGTGCGCTCAATTTCGCGTTGATTGGGATGTACAAAGAGAATGTATGTGGAATGCTGCGTACGCAGAGATTCATACATCAGATTTTTTTGGTGCGTACGCACATTTATGGCTTTGTCCGTACGCAATGTTTTAGTATGAATTCAACGCAAGTCTTTGTACATGAGGCCCCAGCTCTGTGGAGTGTGTGGCTAAATATACTATACTCTGAGTGGCGCAGTGGTCTAAGGCACTGCATCGCAGTGCTAACTGGCCACTAGAGATCTGGTTCGAATCCAGGCTCTGTCGCAGCCGGCCGCGAGGGAGACTCATGGGCGGCGCACAATTGGCCCAGCGTCGTCTAGGTAGGGGAGGGAATGGCCGGCAGGGATGTAGCTCAGTTGATAGAGCATGGCGTTTGCAACGCCAGGGTTGTGAGTTCGATTCCCACGGGGGGGCCAGTATAAAAAAATATGTAATCACTAACTGTAAGTCGCTCTGGATAAGAGCGTCTGCTAAATGACTAAAATGTAAATGTAAAATGTTAAAGTGGTCCTATGGATAGATACTCCAATCTCCGCTGTGGAGCTTTGCAGCTCCTTCAGGGTTATCTTTGGTCTCTTTGTTGCCTCTCTGATTAATGCCCTCCTTGCCTGGTCCGTGAGTTTTGGTGGGTGGCCCTCTCTTGGCAGGTTTGTTGTGGTGCCATATTCTTTCCATTTTTTAATAATGGATTTAACGGTGCTCTGTGGGATGTTTGGAGAGCTCCTTGGTCTTCATGGTGCCGCTTGCTTGGTGGTGCCCATTGTTTAGTGGTGTTGCAGACTCTGGGGTCTTTCAGAACAGGTCTATATATACTGAGCTCATGTGACAGATCATGTGACACTTAGATTGAACACAGGTGGACTTCATTTAACTAATTATGTGACTTCTGAAGGTAATTGGTTGCACCAGATCTTATTTAGGGGCTTCATAGCAAAGGGGGGTGAATACATATGCACACACCACTTTACCGTTATTTATTTTGTATAATTCTTTGAAACAAGTAATTTTTTTCATTTCACTTCACCAATTTGGACTATTTTGTATGTCCATTACATGAAATCCAAATAAAAATCAATTTCAATTACAGGTTATAATGCAACAAAATAGGAAAAAACGCCAAGGGGGGATGAATACTTTTGCAAGCCACTGTAGGTCATTCACAGTGATTTAAAAGACTAATAAGAGTAGCCTACAACTGCAATAGATAAATGTCAACTCAGCCAGAAATTCACATTTTAATTCTAAAAAGGCCAACATTTAAATAATATTTCAATCTATTTTGCCTAAATGTAGCCAACATAAATAATTAGCCTACATGCAAAAGTGTAGCCTAGGTTGAATGGCTGTGCAGCATTTACCGTGATATGGCCAGAAGTCAGGGCATTCATACTTCTTGCGCTTCTGAGCAGTGCAGAGCTGTTGTCAAGGAAGTGAGTTTGTGTTTATACGGGACCTCCAGCCCTCACCTACAATCAACCAATCATGTCAAAGCAGAGCTATGCAAAGCCCTGCACATTGTAAAAAAAATCCATTTTAATTCCAGGTTGTAAGGCAATGCGGTATGGAGCTCAAAAGCAATTGCATCACACCATCCATATGGCGCCTCTGACCACATTTTCGATTCAAGCATAAAATGTCTCTAAAGGGCGCAGATGTCTGCATTGGCCATGCAGCATTTACGGTGATACGACGACTGCAGAAGACAGGTTATTCATACTTGCACTTCACAGAGCAGTGCAGTTGCATCACACCCTCCATATCGAGCATCTGACCACATTTTCGGATCAAGCATAAATTGACTTTTAGGCTATGTGTATTGGCAGCCTGGTCTCATATACTAGACGTAACATAGTAATACAAATCAGTGACTCTCAAATTAGTATGATATGTTATGTTTGTTATGATTACATATGACAGATGGTTACTTAAGGCAAAAACTATGTCAGGGTGGATGGGTGGGCGTATAACGCGAACGTCTAGCAACCTAAAGGTTGCGAGTTTGAATCTCATCAAGAACAACTTTAGCATTTTAGCTAATTAGAAACTTTTCAACTACTTACTACCCTTTAGCTACTTTGCAACTACTTAGCATGTTAGCTAACCCTCCCCTAAACCTAACCTTAACCCTTTTAGCTAACCCTTCCCCTAACCCTAACCTTAACTCTTTTAGCTAACCCTTCCCCTAACCTTAACCCTTTAACCTAACTGCTAATCTTAACCCTAATCCTAACCCCAACCCCTAGCCTAGCTAACGTTAGCCAGCTAGCTAACGTTAGCCACCTAGCCACCTAGCTAGAATTCATAACACATCATACGTTTTGCAAATTCCTAACATATTGTATGAATTGTAATTCGTAACATATCATACGAAATGGGTGATGGACATCCACAAATTAATACATACTATACGGAACATAACATACCATACTAAATGGAGTTTTCGTATTTAAGTACATAATAATACAAATGCTCTGATACCACCACACATCACCCACCTTGCAATCTAAGTGGAGACAGTCAGCATTCACAATCCTAGTGTTGTTTGTTGCATCTGTAGATTTACCCTCTCTAAATTTCTAAGGGACATTTTCACCTCTGTTACATGAAACCGCTCTCATGTGTGGTGCACTTTTTAGAATGGTGTGTTCCCGCTAATTGCATTTAGGAACATTCGCGCATAGCCTACTGCCACGTGAGCATTGCTGTGCTTATAATGTGAATAAATAATAGTTTATCAACATTTTAAGCTACAAGTTCTGATCTGTTGCATCAGCCTCATTGCTTTTGAACATTTGTTGATGTACAGTATACCTTGTTGTATGAATGTTGCACAGGAGGTTGATGGCACCTTAATTGGGGAGGATGGACTTGTGGTAATGGCTGGAGCGGAATAGGTGGAATGGTATCAAATACATCAAACACATGGTTTCCAGCCATTATTATGAGCCGTCCTCTCCTCAGCAGCCTCTACTGGAATGTTGGATCTATGGTCCTAGAACAGTCCCAGAGACTGTTTGAACCGTCCCAGACATAGCCTATTTGATCTTCCCCGGGAAGACAGGACGACCTAGCTATATAGCCTACCTAGAAAGAAAGCACATCTTTCGATCCTCTCTCCCGAAACTGTTGAATGATTAGGCCTATTTCTCAGTTTCTCTAACCTTTCTGTGTTGGCTATAGTAAACTCAGCTGCCTGCTGCAGCGCTCACTCAACACCAATGACTGTGCTCAACACAAAAAATATTAATGTAGACTACACTGTCCCGCGAATGTCTCGTAAAATCATCCTGCTGTCCCGCATTTGGGTATTTTAAATGTGGTCACCCTAAGGCCAGCTGAAGAGTGAACTGATGCTTTGCAAGGAGACATCTCTTTTTACATAAAATCTTCAGTGAGAGTAATAAAACAACATTTTCTTCTTCTTCTTCAGTGGGGTTTATCGGCGGTTGGCATCCAACGTTATGGTGCATTACCGCCACCTACTGTACTGGAGTGTGAGCCAGAGACAGGGAGAAACTAAATCCTACCTGCCAGCCCCGTTGTTCTTAAAAAAGATAACAAAATATTTGAGACTGTATCTAATGACGTTCTACTCAATATACTATTTAAGCTAATTTCCTGTATCCCCTTCTCCCTCATACTAGATCTCATCCTCTCTCTTTCCCTCTGATACTGCCCACACTGTAGCAATACATGCTCCACAGTCTCTGTTTCCTGACAATAATCACACTTTCCTGTTGGATGCTTTCCTATCACATTTAATGTCTTATTCAACTGGCTGTGTCCCACCCTTAATCTTGTAAAAATAGCCTCCTCTCTTCTGTCTCTTCCTGCCGTCCTCCCCTCCCCGACTTTCCTCTGTACTTGAAATAAATGCCTTCCCTTATTATCTCTATTCCACTGCTCCTGCTATCTCTGCACCATCACTGAATATATCAGTCTTTTTTACTCTTCCTTGCTCATTGAAACATCAACATCAACATCAACATCCCCACTACTAAGTGTTTGTTTAGCCTGTTCATCTACTGCCTCGTTCCCCTCCACCCCCACACACATGGGCTGGGACCCAAGTAAATCTTATCTATATACCCATCTGTTTAATCCTGCCATGGGTCCTGCCATGGGTTTGTAGCATCTCATAAAGCAGGTCTTGTCTGCTACGTGAGCTAAAGGACTGGAGACTCATTAACACTGCACATGAATTAGAGCAATTAACTACTCTGTCTTGTTTGACTTCCTCCACTCACTGCAAGGCCAACAGTATGGCCATCAGCTCCACCTTATATACAGCCAGATGATCTGTAATATGTTTCCTGACTTCCACCCCATATTCCTGCACTACAAATGCTGACCCAGTATGTCCTGTCCTTGGCTCTTTTGAACCATTCCTGACACACAGTATCCAGACGTCTCTTAAACAAATCAGATGGATCAACACCCTCCCTATCTTTCTGTAGTCTCTCCAACACTTCTAGATCAACTACTGGAGGCGGGAGTAGCCATGGTGGATTTACAGGAATGAGATTTTATTTTGTGATGGGTTGTTTTTTTATACAATGAATTTAGCAATTAGATTTGAAAGTCCTCGTCTTCCTGTCTGACGAATAAACTCAATCTCCCAAGCTTCCTTGCGCTCCTGTCCTGACGTAGCAGGAAGTAAACTTGGCATGTTGATAGCGGAGGTTGTTTTGAAGTGAAACTGGTGAGTTTTATTACATTTAACGTGCATATTTATCTGTCTCATTTTATATTTCACGTCAATACAATATGCACAGCAACGTCTGGATTTTTATCTAATGTAGTGCATGTGTAGTGCATATTTATCTGTGTCGTTTTATGTTTCACGTGAGTACAGTAGGCTATGCACACTGCACAGCAAGGTCTGCGCTTCGTCACATTAATGTTTTCCAGGAAATATGTTTTGCCCTGACCACTGTCAGCCTCTAAACAAGATCAGGATGAACACATTCTCCAGAATAGCAATATTGTGTAGTGTAGACAAGAGTACAAAGTTTATACTTTAATCGTGTTGATGTAACTCTGTATACATGCGTGTAAAATTGGTTGTAAGAACCGTTATAGCTCTCTCTCTCCACCCCATTTCTCCACACTCCTTCCCTCTCTTTCTCCCTCACTCTCTCTCCCTCCAGGGCAGTCTATATATGATGTGATGGGTGTCCATGGTCTGACCAGCTATGTGGAGGGTAACAGGGGCTTGTTCCAGGACATCAGGTTCAGAGACAGCAGACTTGTGATAGATGGCTGTAGTCTGTTCTTCAGGCTCTATCTAAACCATGGACTGGATCAGGTACACGGAGGGGACTACGATGCCTTCGGCACCCTGCTGTCTACCTTCATCTCTGCACTGGAGGCCTGCAACATACAGCCATATGTGGTGCTGGATGGAGGTGTGTGTGTGTGTTTGTGCAACAGGATCTGTGGCTCACGGATCGACCTTGTCAGTAACCTCCGAAGCCCCATAAATAAAATCCACTAGGAGGAAAATCATGATCAACTCTAGTGACCCTCAATGATGGTGTGTGTGTGTGTGTGTGCGCGTGTGTGCGCGTGCGTGTGTCAGGGTTTCTGTTAGCCGGCTTTTGGCCGCTCCCAAAAAATTCAAGGCGATAAATTAAACTGTTGCAAGCCAAAATGACCGGGAGAAAATTTTTTCCCATTGCAAAATAATGCTTTTTATTAATTGATGTAAATACCAGTCGATGTAAATACATTTGAGGGTCATGCTTATCGGTCTATAGGTTAATTTGCATAATTTTGTGGAATTAAATTGGCCTTTGCGTATTTTGGTTAGTCATCTGGTATCTTATTTATCCAACACAACTATCACAAGTGCACAGCATTCAGAGCCTATTTTGAGCGGGATTTCTCCTGCTGCTTCTCAGCTGGTGACTGCTGGAGTAAAATATGTGCTTTTATAAGCCCATTCATGAGCTCCCGAGTGGCGCAGCGGTCTAGTGCACTACATCTCAGTGCTTGAGGCGTCACTACAGACCCCCTGGTTCGATTCCAGGCAGTATCACAACCGGCCGTGATTGGGAGTCCCATAGGGCGGCGCACAATTGGCCCAGCGTCGTCCGGGTTTGGCGGGTGTTATTAACTGACTTGCCTAGTTAAATAAAGGTTAAATAAAAAATTAAAAATAAAATTCATTGCACAACAACTCTAAATGCAATCGCGTGTTATAAACAGTTTTGGTTCACAATTAAAAATAGCGACTTTCTCAACTGGTAATTGAAGCACGCCTCCCATTCACTATTTAAGTGCAGGCAACAGGCTATCAGCGCGTCACTCACCACTTTACAATGTGAGCTGGAGGCAGTATTCATTTTGAAAACATACTTAATTGTTTGAAACCTGAATGTTTTATTTGATATAATGAGGCATGTCTTACCTTGCTTCAAAGAAGCCTATAGGCAAAATCTGACCATGGAAACGTGGAGGCAATTATTTTATAAAGGCTTCATAGGCGGCGCGTGAGTTTGAAGTTTGGGGAAGCTTACAATTTATCCTACTATTTCTACGGTTCTGTGTGCCAGTTATAAATAATAAATAATATAATATGCCATTTAGCAGACGCTTTTATCCAAAGCGACTTACAGTCATGCGTGCATACATTTTTTGTGTATGGGGTGGTCCCGGGGATCGAACCCACTACCTTGGCGTTCCAAGCGCCGTGCTCTACCAGCTGAGCTACAGAGGACCACAGTTATGATTTTCATATGCACATTTTCGTGGAACCGTTTCATTTCAATAATAACGTTTTCGTTTCTCAAAATCATTGGTTAATCATAAAAATTTGAATAAAAATGATACAATTCTAAAAGTAAAGTCAACTAATGCGAGATCACCAACCTCTGCCGTATGGACACATTGATACACCGTGATCGTGATCCATTGGCGGCTAAAGAAATGAACGCATGGAACTCATAGCCTATAGGCCAATGCAGCAGTAGGCCTATAACTGCCATTGCTCATTCACACCGAGGATTGGTGATTATCGAGGGGGATATTGTTGGAAAGATTTTTCAAATAGCTTACTGTGAGGAACTAAAGTTTTAATATATTATAATTCGCAATGGATGTAAAAAAACAACAACACTTTCTTACATTGCCGCGCAGCAGGCCAGGTACTTCTATGCATGCTCAGGCGCCCGAGCTCCCCCAACATTATCAGGACAGAGAAACCAGACACATGCTCACATCGAGCACTCCAAACAAGACAATGAAAAAATTGACAAATCTCGTAAATGATGGTTATGAAATAAACCCAAACTTGTTTCTCGCAAGTGTAGCAGGCTGTGAACTCTGCAAACATTTCCACTCCGAGCATGAGAACGGTAAAAACTGTAATTAATACATGCATTAACAGAAATGTATGTAACCAAATGACGGGATTAACTACTGGTGACATAAGTAATGAAGAATTGATTAAAAAATATATATAATCAAAGGGCAAACAATTCACACAATGAAACAATGAATGCGCAAGAATTGGCGGGAGACAGCTGAGCCATTCTGGAGAGAGACTCGCCTATACAGTATCTTCGCCACACATCCCTCCCCTTCTTCATGTCACAACATAAATTATACTCAAGACACATTATCTTCACACATATTTTAGATGCTTTTCACTGACAGCCGCAACTCAATAATCAACTAGGCCTATTGCCACGCGCGCTGCCCAACTTGCGGACTTCCCAAATAGGCATAGACCTACGACCTTTTGATTTGAAACAATCCACAGAATCCTTGATTCCTCTGTGGCTAAGTGATGCTTTCTGGTGAAGTATTTTGAATGATTTTATTTATTTATTGGTTTTCATATGAACTTCCTTTCGGCACAATCCAAGTCATATTAGCTACCTATTCTAGTTGTTGCATCTTTAAATTCTCCCTCTTTATAAGTTTTTATCTCTGTCACATATGGAACCGCTATCTGTTTAGAGTGGTGTTTCCCAGGTGTGCTGTTTAGAATGGTGTTTTCCCGTGAATTGCATTTTGGCAAATGTTTGAAAATGACGTTTTATTGTCTGCTTCATTACATGAGTTGCATGTTCTGTTAAGATGCATTACCATAATCTAAATGTGATTTCTGTCATTCTGAGCACCGTGGGTGGACACCGAGTCTGATACATTTCTCAAATGGCCGGAAAATTTCAATCTTCCCGGTCACATTGTCCGGTGCCACATTTTCCTAACGGAAACCCTGGTGTGTGTGTGTGTCAGGCATGGACCCCAGTGATAAGAAGCTGTCCACCCTGAGGCAGCGGCTGCAGAGTAAGATCCGAGAGGCTGAGTCTCTGTCCCGTGGCCGACACGGCTCCGTCCTCCCCCTCCTCACAAGACACGTCTTCATCCAGGTACACACACACACACACACACAGACGGACTCAGAGACATACAGGCGCACTCATACAGGCGCACTCATACAGGCGCACTCATACACACCACTCTTCTCCTTTTTCACATCACATTCTTTTTTTTCTGTCCCTCCCTCAGGTCCTCTCCCAGCGAGGTGTCCCGTTGGTCCAGTGCCCCGCCGAGGCAGACTGGGAGATTGCCTGCCTGGCCAATCAGTGGGATTGTCCAGTTCTGACCAATGACAGCGACTTT
The DNA here is from genome assembly GCF_020615455.1 of Coregonus clupeaformis. NCBI lineage: Eukaryota > Metazoa > Chordata > Actinopteri > Salmoniformes > Salmonidae > Coregonus > Coregonus clupeaformis. The sequence goes on from NC_059208.1 coordinate 48,742,666, forward strand.
TACATCTTTGACTTGCCAGGTGGGTGGAGCCAGACCAGGAAGTGATGTCTCCTTCCAGTTTTTATCTTACCCCCTCCTCTCTCTCATCCCTTTCTCCCGCCTCTACTTCCAGGTGGGTATATTCCGTTCCGGTTCTTCCAATGGGCCAGTGTTGGCGGTTCCCCTCCAAATCACTACATCCCAGCCAGGCGCTACACGGTCAGTGGGCTGTGCCGGCACTTTAGGGGAATGAACCGGGAACTTCTGCCGCTGTGTGCTGTCCTGGCAGGGAATGACTACACCACAGAACAAACCTACAAACACATACACACACTCCTCTCTCAGCTAACCACGGGAGGGAAGAGGGGAGGCAGAGGGGGAGGGAGCCCATCCCATATAGAGGGCCTCCTTCTCTGGCTCTCCTACTTCCCTGGACCTGAGGAGGCTCTGGAGGAGGTGGGGAGACTGACAGGAGGAGTAGAAAGAGGAGGAGGAGAGCGAGGGAGAGGAGGAATGGGGAGAGGAAGAGCAGGGAGAGGAGGAGAGAAGTCCGGCCTGTGTTCTGTGCTCTGGTCAGGCATGCAAGAGTACCATCTGACCCCTCAGAGCCGTCTCTCTACCTGGTTCTCTGGAGGCTCATCCAGGTCGCCAGAGGGGCTGTGGGCTGCTACTCCCTGCCCGCTGCCAGAGTGGCTGTGCTGGGCCGCAGGGAGCGGGGCGATGGCCCCCCTGGTGTTGGACGTCCTGGAGCTCAGGAGGGTGCTGCTCATCCCTCAGGTGGAGAACAGCCGACTACCCAGCAGCCACTGCAGCGCCACGGCCATACGACAGGCCCTCTACGGGATCCTACTGGCCAATCAGGAGCAGGGGGAGAGGAGAGAGGGAGAGAGGGGGTGGGGAGAGGGTAACAGGGTCCAGGGACAAGGTGGACAGGAGACCCAAGTAGAGGGACAGGGTGAGAGGGGGAGGGGAGAAAGGCAGAGGGGGAGGAGGGTAAGGGGCAGAGGTCAGGGTCCGGGGGGTGCAGAGCCTTCCTCAGGCAGCGGTCAGGGTGAGAACAACGCCCCTAGCGGTGTGGAGGGTGACAGCGCTGTGAGTGTGTGTGTGGAGGAGTACGACAGACACGATCTGAACCTGAGGAAGAGCCAGGTGGAGCCACGCACCCCCAGAACCAGGCTACACCTTGAGACACTCTGCCAGGTAACCATAACAACACTCTCTGGCAGTTAATCATAGCAACACACTGGCAGGTAACAATATCAACACACTGCTTGGTAACCATAACAACACACTCAGTCACCCTCTACTTTTTTTCCAAGATTGTTACTTTTTTGTCCATAGTGTCATCGTCCTATTGATTTGACTAATCCCCCACCCACCGTCCCTCTCTCTCTCCATCTCTCTTTATAGGCTCCTGTGTCAGTGCGGCTGGAGGTGCTGTATGATGTTCTGGGGGTGAAGGAGTCCTCTCTGTCTCCCCCTACCTCCTCACCTCAGGCTGGCCCTTGGAGTGACTGGGTTCTGGAGGAGAGAGGCCAGACCTTTTCCCTCTCTACCCCAGGTACAGGCTCTGCTGCTGGGCATGGTCCATGGAGAGATGGCCCGGAACACCCATCCTGGACAGAACCAGAACACAGGTAGGGGCAGTGTGCACACATGCAAATACGCATAATGTGTGCACAAACACACAAACACATATACTTGAGTTAGATCCACAAAAAAACATCACATTGCAAAGGACCCCAATATTTGGTTGTACAGTCTTGTCTTTCGTACACACACATACACACTAAACCAGTTCTCTCTCTAACTCAGCCGCAGAACGGAACTTGTGGATGAAGCTTCGCCTGCGGCCAGGAGACAGGCGGGGTTTCGATGTGGGCGTGGCTCATTCCCTCAGCCAATGGCAGGCCTGCCTGTGGAGCGTGCTCAGTTTGAACCAGCTACTGTGTCTGCCCCTGCCTGAACCAGACACAGCATGGTAGGTAACGCACGCACGCACACACAACACACACATACTGCCCCTACCGCTGTTTGAACCATACTGTCCCTCTGTCCCCCAGGTTATTCAGTGGTAGTCTGGTCCATGGTTTGGTTGGACGTCTGAGAGGGGGTTGTTCTCCTGAGTCTGTCCTGGCTGCAGCTCCTCTCTCTGGGCATATATACCGCTCCCTACTGGCTGCTCTGGAGAACTGCACCCTAAATACACTACCCTCATCATCAGGGGAGGAGGAAGAGGGGGAATGGAAGGAGGGGGGAGAGGGAGAGGGAGAGGAGGAGGAGAAGGAGGAGCCCCTTCCTCCCAGGAGATAAACAACAGGTTTGCTCTACTGATGACTGAGGAGGATGAAGAGTGAGAGCGATAGGGGTGAGGAGACTACCTTCTTTCTAGTCAACATGGTGCTCATAAATAAACTTTATTATTCTTTTCACAGCTTTAGAGAGAGGAGTGGGATGAACAGAAAGAGATGGCCTGTGGTATAGGCGCACTATTTTATAAAGCATTCAATCCATATGATTTAAACCCACTCAGGGAATGCTGCGTTCCAATGACTATTCTAAACTATGAACTTTACTATCTCTGATAAAACTCTGCCTGTTCCTTTTAATTAGGACATATAAAGTATGTATATGTATGGCCTTAATGAGGCCTTTACGGCAGTTAATGCCATCTAAACAAGCAGCTTATGTCAGCATATGAGTCTACATAATACATTGCGCCTATGAACTGTTGATTACTTATGTTTTTAATAAAATGTGTAAACTCAATGAAGATGTGTATATTGTTCTTATCATTAGTTTCAATGTCCCCATAGCAACCCCACCAGCCCATAGTAAGAGTTACTTACTATTAGTAACCAAAAAAAACATGTTCAGTTCCAGCTTTGTTTATTTTCAATTTCATGTAACATGGTCATCACATACAGTGGGGGAAAAAAAGTATTTAGTCAGCCACCAATTGTGCAAGTTCTCCCACTTAAAAAGATGAGAGAGGCCTGTAATTTTCATCATAGGTACACGTCAACTATGACAGACAAATTGAGATATTTTTTTCCAGAAAATCACATTGTAGGATTTTTAATGAATTTATTTGCAAATTATGGTGGAAAATAAGTATTTGGTCACCTACAAACAAGCAAGATTTCTGGTTCTCACAGACCTGTAACTTCTTCTTTAAGAGGCTCCTCTGTCCTCCACTCGTTACCTGTATTAATGGCACCTGTTTGAACTTGTTATCAGTATAAAAGACACCTGTCCACAACCTCAAACAGTCACACTCCAAACTCCACTATGGCCAAGACCAAAGAGCTGTCAAAGGACACCAGAAACAAAATTGTAGACCTGCACCAGGCTGGGAAGACTGAATCTGCAATAGGTAAGCAGCTTGGTTTGATGAAATCAACTGTGGGAGCAATTATTAGGAAATGGAAGACATACAAGACCACTGATAATCTCCCTCGATCTGGGGCTCCACGCAAGATCTCACCCCGTGGGGTCAAAATGATCACAAGAACGGTGAGCAAAAATCCCAGAACCACACGGGGGGACCTAGTGAATGACCTGCAGAGAGCTGGGACCAAAGTAACAAAGCCTACCATCAGTAACACACTACGCCGCCAGGGACTCAAATCCTGCAGTGCCAGACGTGTCCCCCTGCTTAAGCCAGGCCCGTCTGAAGTTTGCTAGAGTGCATTTGGATGATCCAGAAGAGGATTGGGAGAATGTCATATGGTCAGATGAAACCAAAATATAACTTTTTGGTAAAAACTCAACTCGTCGTGTTTGGAGGACAAAGAATGCTGAGTTGCATCCAAAGAACACCATACCTACTGTGAAGCATGGGGGTGGAAACATCATGCTTTGGGGCTGTTTTTCTGCAAAGGGACCAGGACGACTGATCCGTGTAAAGGAAATAATGAATTTTGAGTGAAAACCTCCTTCCATCAGCAAGGACATTGAAGATGAAACTTGGCTGGGTCTTTCAGCATGACAATGATCCCAAACACACCGCCCGCGCAACGAAGGAGTGGCTTCGTAAGAAGCATTTCAAGGTCCTGGAGTCCAGATCTCAACCCCATAGAAAATCTTTGGAGGGAGTTGAAATTCCGTGTTGCCCAGCGACTGCCCCAAAACATCACTGCTCTAGAGGAGATCTGCATGGAGGAATGGGCCAAAATACCAGCAACAGTGTGTGAAAACCTGGTGAAGACATACAGACAACGTTTGACCTGTGTCATTGCCAACAAAGGGTATATAACAAAGTATTGAGAAACTTTTGTTATTGACCAAATACTTATTTTCCACCATCATATGCCAATAAATTCATTAAAAATCCTACAATGTGATTTTCTGGATTTTTTTTTCTCATTTTGTCTGTCATAGTTGACGTGTACCTATGATGAAAATTACAGGCCTCTCTCATCTTTTTAAGTGGGAGAACTTGCACAATTGGTGGCTGACTAAATACCTTTTTTCCCCCCTGTACATACAGTAGTAAAAATCCTAACGACATCAGCTGTTCCTTCTATAACCTCTGACATTACATCATTTCATTACAGTACAATATAAAACACAGTACAATCAAATCCACACAATAGCATAAAATACATAGTACAGAATAATATTTTCAAATGCTTGAGCTGTACTTGATTTCATTTACACGGTAAAATGCAACCAATGGAATAGTTCCAAAAGTGCTATCTAAATCAAGCACACCTCAAATACTTTCAAGTACTTAAAAGTATTTGACAGTGTTTGACCCAGGTCTGATAAAAACATGTTATTTGAGACTAACTGTATCAGCTGAGAGCTCTTAGATCAGTCGTTCGTCTGTAGCTTTAACAATGAGCTTCTGTCTGAAGACAATCATCACTGTGTGACTTTCATGTTAGTATTTTCCCAGTTCTATGTTCTGCTAGTTAGCACCTCGCCTCAAAGAGTGTGTTCTCTATGATTTCTTCAATATGAAGCTTCAACATGATTCCACTACAGCAGTTTCATAACACACTGACCAGCTCTCATCCTCCAAATAAAAGCACAACAGATGAAAAAGTTTAAAGATCCTGGCTTATGCTGTGGACGAAGACGATGATGATGACGATGGGGGTAGTGTGTGAGTGTGTGTTGACTCAGTCTCCTCTTCCTTGGCTCCACAGGTGTCTACCACACAGATCAGACAGCTGGTGACGGGGAACGCTCTCACCTTACTGCACGTCACCCACCTACACACACACACACACACACAAAGGAGTAAGATAAAAATAAGAGAACACACACAGGAAATGTTATACAAATGTGTGTGTGTGTACCTGTCAGTGTCAGTGTGGTACTCCAGGATGTGTCCTAGTCGTCCGACCCCCTGGAAACCTGCCAGTACGTAAATCACTCCACTGACTGCAGCACACCTCACGTTCATCCCACGCCACGGCATCGCCGCGGCAATGTGCCACCTATTCCTGCCGATGTCATAGAACTCCACCGAGTCCAGCCCACCTACACACGCACACATATAAATATACCCCAAACATACCCCACAGAGTGTGTGTGTGTGTGTGCGCCGTACCCAGTCCGTTCATTCCTCCCACAGCGTAGATTCTGTTGTTGACAAACACCAGACCGTGGTTCTTCCTGGCTTCCCTCATCCCACTCAGCTCCCTCCATCTAAAACACACACACAGAAGATACACACATTTATTAACTAGTTATTAACTTATATGTTACTAGAGGAGTATGGTGTGTATGTTTGCATACGTATATGTGAGCGAGTATGTGTGTGTATACGTGTGTTTACACTCACTCCTCCTTAACGGGGTCATAAACCTCACAGTTGCTGAGGACCCTCCCAGAGACATTGTTGCCTAGCGACCCTCCGCAGACGTAGATGAGCCCATTGGCCTCCACGCTGCCGTGGCTACAGCGAGACATCAACATACTGGCCTTGGTCTGCCACGACTCACACCGCGTGTCATAGCACTCAAACAGGTTCAATGCTGAGCTGCCTAGAGGGAGAGACGCACAGAGACACACACACACAGAAAGTAGCACAAACACTTCAATACAATGTTACGCTACAATGCTGATATAGATAAGCCATCAGCCCAATACTTTCCTGTCCTCCGGTGAGTGTGTGTGAGAGTGAAACTCACCTACTTCCGACCCTCCAGAGGTGTAGATCTTGCCCTGAGAGGCGCAAGCAGCCAGACTGTCCCGTGGTGTAGGGGGGCCTAGTTTACAAACAAGAAAATTTAAGAACTAACACACACACACACTATGGCTGGGTGATATGGGCAAAATATCCTTTCAAAATATATTTCTCATTTTAGACCACATGGCAGTATTTGACGGTATTTAAAGTTTCAGAATATGAAAAGTTCTTAATATGTTTTATGAATAGTGAATGACCCTAGAATGACAAATTAATTCTAAGTGGTTTTAATGGTCTTTCTTCATTCTGATGGTTTTATAGTCAACCAAACTAGGACAAAACTGGCAGTGAAGTAGTCCAATTTGTAGAACTTTTAATTTATTTAGCACTGTATCAAAATACCTTTATAGATGGTATTATAAACAGGGGTGCACATAACTGGTACGCAGGTACGCAAGCGCGACAGAAATCAGGAATGCGTAATGCCACTTGTGTTACTACGCGCCTTTGCGTACTTGACCGATCTTCTCATCTAACCTTACACATGACAGGTTGCTTGTCAACTACTGTCAGGGATGTCCAAAAAGCAACAGACATTAAGCAGCTTCTTTGGCGTTTCGCCACCTACAAAGAAACGCCAACTGGAGCCAGAGCCGAAGAAAAGACTTTTTTCGGAAAAGTGGCTCCAAGACGTGCAGTGGCTTGAAGCTAACGATGAGCGCACTGAAATGTGGTGCAAGATTTGCCGCTCAAATCCACATCTAGCAGACAAAACAGGTGCATTTTATAAAGGCTCAAAGAATTTCAACCATCCTTTATTTGACAAACATGAAAAGAGCAAGGAGCACACAAATGTGGCGCAAGCCGTTGCTAATAAACAAGCTAGCCGAGAAGAAATGTCCAGTCGCCCACTTGCCAGATGGCGAGACAAGCTGAATGAAGAACAGCGGCAAGCTCTGTTTAATATTTTTCTCCTCGCCTTCCATAAAGCTAAACACGCACGTCCCATGTCTTCCTATTCTGAGGATGTTCCTTTACTGAAGCGGCTAGGAGTAAATGTCGGAGGTGCATATCATTCACGTGAAGGGGGCACACGGATCATGCAGAGCATCGCTCACACCATCAGCGGGGAGTTACGAGCCAAGTTGCAGTCTGCTGAATTTTGGGGGCTGCTTTTTGATGGATCTGAGGACATCACAAAAACTGAGCAGGAAATCGTTTACATTGTGTCTGTGTCCAGCAACGGAGAGTTTACTTCGGACTTTATTGGACTGATTGAATTGGGTGCTGACCGAACCGCGCAGGCCATAACAGACGGACTTGTGAGACTTTTCCAGGACACAGGCTTGGATGACTGGACAACAAAGTTGGTCGCTGTGTGCACAGACGGGGCTGCTGTCAACGTAGGTATCTACAACGGCGTTGTGCCAAAACTCCGGCAACTTGCTGCGGTTGGAGACTCCCTTGTGCACATTCTGTGCACCGCACACACACTGGAGAATTGCGCGAAATCAGCGGATCGCAACGTTCCTTACTGTGAGACATTTAATCGCTCTGTGGTCAAGCTGCTGCAGTTTTATTTACAAAAAGGTGGAGCAAAAAAAACTGCTGCACTGAATAAGCTATGTGAAGAAAATGGGATCTCCTTTGTGAAACTGGGTAAGTTTCATAATATCAGATGGTCTGCATGGAGGCATGAAACACTGTTAAAAATATCAAGACTATTGCCAGCCATTAAAATGCAACTGGTTACGAGTGATAACAGTGACTTGCAGCATATCTGCACAGAGCGTTTTCAGTGCTTTCTGTCAAACATACTTGACATTTGCAACATTTTGAAGACCACATCCATTAGGTTTCAGAAGGAAAAGCTGACCATTGGAGAATGTAAGGATGAACTCATGGTGGCCATTGGACAGTTCACACTTCTGCTTGATGGTGAAAGCCACAGGGCACACTGTTTCCAATGCTGATGCTGACAGAGACAAGACACACTTACTCAGGGGGTTAATTGAAGAGTTTGAAATCAGATATGACTCCCTCAAGTCATGTGATCATTTCCTAGTATTTGATCCTTCAACATGGCCTCAGGAAATGCAAGACCTCCACAGTTTTGGAAACACAACCGTTTGCAGCATTCTCAAGAAATATGAGGCCACCTTGCAACTTGACAAAGATACCACTGTGACAGAATGGATGCGCTTAAAGCAGGCAGGAAAACGCCTGGGAGCCTCTTCTGTGTATGACTTGGTCCAAATAGTAAATACAAGTAACCCAGATGCTTACTCCAACATCAACAAGGTGGTTAAGCTGTCTCTTACACTGCCTTTAAGCAGTGCAGCTTGTGAGAGGGGATTCTCACATCTCAACATAATAAAAACCAAGTACAGATCTCGTCTGTCACATGCTCGTCTCTCAGCCCTGATGCACATTCACCTGTCAAAGCAGACCACAGAGACATTTGACCCAAAGCCTGCTGTTGACCTGTGGATGGAGACAGCTAATCGGAGGCTCAACCAAGGACAGGGAGGTGCATCTGCAGCATCTTCATCATCTACCATGCAGGAAGCTGAAGCAGAGGACAGTGGGGGCGACACTGAGGAGGACAGTGGGGGCGACACTGAGGAGGACAGTGGGGGCGACACTGAGGAGGACAGTGAGGAAGACTGCACTTATTAAGACCACGCTACATATGGGGTGAGTACCAGACACCATCTGCTGGTACTCACCTGAGTAACTCACTGAAAAAGTTATGTGCACCCCTGATTATAAACATCCATACTGGGGTATACTGGTTTTCACCATATCACCCAGCCCTAACACACACACACACATCTTTTTCTGTGTTGCAACACAAGTCGCACTACTCCAATTTCCGTCACTAATACAACAAACACCCACTTTCCAGTACCTAGTTTGGAGTACCAGCTGTCCTTCAGTACGTTGTAACAGTCCATCCTCTTGATGGGGAACAGCTGAGATCCTCCCAGGATGTAAACAACATTATCCCAGAACACCGCTGTGGCATCGCGACGCTTCTCAAACGGACAACGAATATCTGACCAGCTGTAGTCCTGGACACACACCCCGTACTTTACATTTTTATTTTATTTTATTTCACCTTTATTTAACCAGGTAAGCCAGTTGAGAACAAGTTCTCATTTATAACTGCGACCTGGCCAAGATAAAGCAAAGCAGTGCGATAAAAACGACAACACAGAGTTACATATGGAATAAACAAAACATACAGTCAATAACACAATAGAAAATCTATATACAGTGTGTGCAAATGTAAGTTATGGAGGTAAGGCAATAAATAGGCTATAGTGCAAAATAATTACAATTTAGTATTAAACACTGGAGTGCTAGATGTGCAGAAGATGTGCAAATAGAGATACTGGGGTACAAATGAGCAAAATAAATAACAATATGGGGATGAGGTAGTTGGGTGGGCTAATTACAGATGGGCTGTGTACAGATGCAGTGATCGGTAAGCTGCTCTGACAACTGATGCTTAAAGTTAGAGAGGGAGATAAGAGTCTCCAGCTTCAGAGATTTTTGCAGTTCGTTCCAGTCATTTGCAGCAGAGAACTGGAAGGAATGGCGGCCAAAGGAGGTGTTGGCTTTGGGGATGACCAGTGAGATATACCTGCTGGAGCGCATACTACGGGTGGGTGTTGCTATGATGACCAATGAGCTAAGATAAGGCGGGGATTTGCCTAGCAGTGATTTATAGATGACCTGGAGCCAGTGGGTTTGGCGACGAATATGTAGTGAGGGCCAGCCAACGAGAGCGTACAGGTCACAATGGTGGGTAGTATACAGTGGGGAAAAAAAGTATTTAGTCAGCCACCAATTGTGCAAGTTCTCCCACTTAAAAAGATGAGAGAGGCCTGTAATTTTCATCATAGGTACACGTCAACTATGACAGACAAAATGAGAAAAAAAAATCCAGAAAATCACATTGTAGGATTTTTAATGAATTTATTGGCATATGATGGTGGAAAATAAGTATTTGGTCAATAACAAAAGTTTCTCAATACTTTGTTATATACCCTTTGTTGGCAATGACACAGGTCAAACGTTTTCTGTAAGTCTTCACAAGGTTTTCACACACTGTTGCTGGTATTTTGGCCCATTCCTCCATGCAGATCTCCTCTAGAGCAGTGATGTTTTGGGGCTGTCGCTGGGCAACACAGACTTTCAACTCCCTCCACAGATTTTCTATGGGGTTGAGATCTGGAGACTGGCTAGGCCACTCCAGGACCTTGAAATGCTTCTTACGAAGCCACTCCTTCGTTGCCCGGGCGGTGTGTTTGGGATCATTGTCATGCTGAAAGACCCAGCCACGTTTCATCTTCAATGCCCTTGCTGATGGAAGGAGGGTTTCACTCAAAATCTCACGATACATGGCCCCATTCATTCTTTCCTTTACATGGATCAGTCGTCCTGGTCCCTTTGCAGAAAAACAGCCCCAAAGCATGATGTTTCCAACCCCATGCTTCACAGTAGGTATGGTGTTCTTTGGATGCAACTCAGCATTCTTTGTCCTCCAAACATGACGAGTTGAGTTTTTACCAAAAAGTTATATTTTGGTTTCATCTGACCATATGACATTCTCCCAATCCTCTTCTGGATCATCCAAATGCACTTCAGACGGGCCTGGACATGTACTGGCTTAAGCAGGGGGACACGTCTCGCACTGCAGGATTTGAGTCCCTGGCGGCGTAGTGTGTTACTGATGGTAGGCTTTGTTACTTTGGTCCCAGCTCTCTGCAGGTCATTCACTAGGTCCCCCCGTGTGGTTCTGGGATTTTTGCTCACCGTTCTTGTGATCATTTTGACCCCACGGGGTGAGATCTTGCGTGGAGCCCCAGATCGAGGGGAGATTATCAGTGGTCTTGTATGTCTTCCATTTCCTAATAATTGCTCCCACAGTTGATTTCTTCAAACCAAGCTGCTTACCTATTGCAGATTCAGTCTTCCCAGCCTGGTGCAGGTCTACAATTTTGTTTTTGGTGTCCTTTGACAGCTCTTTGGTCTTGGCCATTGTGGAGTTTGGAGTGTGACTGTTTGAGGTTGTGGACAGGTGTATTTTATACTGATAACAAGTTCAAACAGGTGCCATTAATACAGGTAACGAGTGGAGGACAGAGGAGCCTCTTAAAGAAGAAGTTACAGGTCTGTGAGAGCCAGAAATCTTGCTTGTTTGTAGGTGACCAAATACTTATTTTCCACCATAATTTGCAAAAAAATTCATTAAAAATCCTACAATGGGATTTTCTGGATTTTTTTTTCTCAATTTGTCTGTCATAGTTGATGTGTACCTATGATGAAAATTACAGGCCTCTCTCATCTTTTTAAGTGGGAGAACTTGCACAATTGGTGGCTGACTAAATACTTTTTTTCCCCACTGTATGGGGCTTTGGTGACAAAACGGATGGCACTGTGATAGACGACATCCAATTTGCTGAGTAGAGTGTTGGAGGCTATTTTGTAAATGACATCGCCGAAGTCAAGGATCGGTAGGATAGTCAGTTTTACGAGGGCATGTTTGGCAGCATGAGTGAAGGAGGCTTTGTTGCGAAATAGGAAGCCGATTCTAGATTTAACTTTGGATTGGAGATGCTTAATGTGAGTCTGGAAGGAGAGTTTACGGTCTAACCAGACACCTAGGTATTTGTAGTTGTCCACATATTCTAAGTCAGACCCGTCGAGAGTAGTGATTCTAGTCGGACAGGCGGGTGCAAGCAGCGTTCGATTGAAGAGCATGCATTTAGTTTTACTAGCGTTTAAGAGCAGTTGGAGGCTACGGAAGGAGTGTTGTATGGCATTGAAGCTCGTTTGGAGGTTTGTTAACACAGTGTCCGATGAAGGGCCAGATGTATACAAAATGGTGTCGTCTGCGTAGAGGTGGATCTGAGAGTCACCAGCAGCAAAAGCGACATCATTGATATACACAGAGAATAGAGTCGCCCTGAGAATTGAACCCTGTGGCACCCCCATAGAGACTGCCAGAGGTCCAGACAACAGGCCCTCCGATTTGACACATTGAACTCTGAGAAGTAGTTGGTGAACCAGGCGAGGCAGTCATTTGAGAAACCAAGGCTGATTCAGCCAATGATTCAGCCATTTTGTTAACATCCCCACATATTTGAATGAGCAGATGGACTACAGACTGGCCCTGTCTAAGTGACGTAATGTTCTTTGAGTTGAAGCACATGTAGGTGTGTGTACCTTAGGGTTGAAATATCTGCAGGACTGGGGTTGCGAGCCTCCAAACAGAGCAATCCTGTAGTCGTGTTTCTTACGTCGCGGGCGACTGTTCTCTCCCAACTCCTCACGATCCTCTGGGCACAACAGGTGGTACCGCATCCCACCTAGATACACAAAAACAGGTTACACACACCCCCATCAATAATGGGGCCAACGTGTCACATTGGGATCAACATTTCTAAATGTTTTGAAACAAAAATAAAAAATATTTTTATACAGTTCCACATGTGTACTTAGAGGAATAAAAGTGAATATATGCAAATTGCCCCATAACTCCACCTATACAACAACATAGGCCTAGGACTATACATCCTTTAAGCAGGGTTCATACAGACATTGGCAAGTCAAATTCAAGGACTTTTGGGGACTTTTTCAAGCACTTTATTTTGGTGGTATTTTATTAGGATCCCCATTAGCTGTTGCAAAAGCAGCAGCTACTCTTCCTGGGGTCCACACAAAACATGAAACATTACATAATACAGAACATTAATAGACAAGAACAGCTCAAGGACAGAACTACATAAAACATTTTTAAAGGCACGCGTAGCCTAGATATCAATACATACACACAAACTATCTAGGTCAAATAGGGGAGAGGCGTTGTGCCATGAGGTGTTGCTTTATCTGTTATTTGAAACCAGGTTTGCTGTTTATTTGAGCAATATGAGATGGAACGGAGTTCCATGCAATAATGGCTCTATATAATACTGTACGCTTTCTTGAATTTGTTCTGGATTTGGGGACTGTGAAAAGACCCATGGTGGGGTAAGTGTGTGTGTCAGAGCTGTGTGTAAGTTGACTATGCAAACAATTTGGGATTTTCAGATGAAATCTCTCTTAACCAAGAGAGACTGGCATGCATAGTATTTATATCAGCCCTCTGATTACAATGAAGAGCAAGACGTGCCGCTCTGTTTTGGGCCAGCTGCAGCTTAACTAGGTCTTTCCTTGCAGCACTGGACCACACGACTGGACAATAATCAAGATAAGACAAAACTAGAGCCTGCAGGACTTGCTTTTTGGAGTGTGGTGTCAAAAAAGCAGAGCATCTCTTTATTACGGACAGACCTCTCCCCATCTTTACAACCATTGAATCTATGTTTTGACCATGACAGTTTACAACCTAAGGTAACGCCAAGTAATTTAGTCTCCTCAACTTGTTCAACAGCCACACCATTCATTACCAGATTCAGCTGAGGTCTAAAACTTAGGGAAGGATTGTACCAAATACAATGCACTTCGTTTTAGAGATGTTCAGGACCAGTTTATTACTGGCCACCCATTCCAAAACAGACTGCAATTCTTTGTTAAGGGTTTCAGTGACTTCATTAGCTGTGGCTGCTGATGCGTATATGGTTGAATCATCAGCATACATGGACACACATGCTTTGTTTAATGCCAGTGGTAAAAATAGAAAAAAGAGTAGAAGGCCTAGAAAGCTGCCCTGTGGTACACCACACTTTACATGTTTGACAGAGAAGCTTCCATTAAAGAAAACCCTTTGAGTTGTATTAGATAGATAGCTCTGAATCCACGATATGGCAGAGGTTGAAAAGCCATAACACATACGTTTTTTCAACAACAGGTTATGGTCAATAATATCAAAGGCTGCACTGAAATCTAACAGTACAGCTCCCACAATCTTCTTATCATCAATTTATTTAAACCAATCATCAGGTAATTTGTGTCAGTGCAGTACATGTTGAGTGCCCTTCTCTATAAGCATGCTGAAAGTCTTATTAATTTGTTTACAGAAAAAGAACATTGTATTTGGTCAAACACAATTTTATCCAACAGTTTGCTAAGAGCTGGCAGCAAGCTTATAGGTCTGCTGTTAGAACCAGTAAAGGCCGATTTACCACTCTTGGGTAGCGGAATTACTTTGGCTTCCCTCCAGGCCTGAGGACAAATACTTTCCTCTAGGCTCAGATCGATAACAATTTTTCCACCTCTCCCACACTAACTTTACAAAATTCTAACTTGAAATGCTTTTCTTTCATTATTTGTTTCTTTATGCAGGAATACGATGTCTCACTGTTCGTTGTTGCCATTTCCTGCCTAAGTTTGCCCACTTTGCCAATGAAGTAATCATAAAAATAATTGGCAACATCAAATGGTTGTGATGAATAAGCCATCTGATTCGATGAAAGATGGAGTTGAATTTGTCTTTCTGCCCATAATTTCATTTAAAGTAATCCAACGTTTGTTTTCCATCATTCTTTATATCATTGATCTTGGCTTCATAATACAGTTTCTTCTTCTTTTTGTTCAGTTTAGTCACATAATTTCTCAAACTTGCAGTAAGTCAGCCAGTCAGATGTGCAGCCAGACTCATTAGCCACTCCTTTTGCCCCATCTCGTTCGACCATACAGTTTTTAAATTCCTCATCATACATGGAGCCTTAACATGGAGCCTAACAGTCAGTTTCCTAACAGGTACATGTTTATCAATAATTGGAAGAAGCAATTTCATAAATTCATCAAGTGCAGCGTCTGGATGCTCCTTATTAAATCACATCAGACCAACAAATATTTTTAACATCCACATAAGAGTCATAGCAAAATCTTTTGTATGATCTCATACACTATTTTAGGCCCAGCTTTTGGAACTTTGCCTTTCCTGTATATAGCCAATATATTGTTATCACTGCATCCAATGGGTACGGATACAGCTTTAGAACAAAGTTCTACAGTATTAGTAAAAGTGTGATCGATACGTGGATGATCTTGTTCCTGTAGTGTTTGTAAACACCCTGGTAGGTTGATTAATAACCTGAACCAGATTACAGGCACTGGTTACAGTGAGAAGCTTCCTCTTGAGCGGACAGCTTGATGAAAACCAGTCAATATTCAGGTCCCTAAGAAAGTAGACCTTTCTGTTTACATCACATTCACCATCAAGCATTTCACACATATTATTTAAATACTGAATGTTAGCACTTGGTGGCCTATTGCAACACCACAAAAGAAAAGGCTTTAGATGTGCCAAGTGAACCTGCAACCACAACACTTCAATAACACTTGACTTAAAATCTTCTGTAAGCATTACAGGGATATGGCTCTGAATATATACAGCAACACCTGCGCCATAAGCATTTCTGTCTCTTCTATAGATGTTATATCCTTGTATTGCTACTGCTGTATCATCAAATGAATTATCTAAGTGAGTCTCAGAAATTGCTAATATATTAATGTTATCTGATGTTAGCAAGTTATTGATTTCATGTACCTTATTTCTAAGGCTACATATATTAATATGGGCTATTTTCGGCCCTTTCCTGGGTAGCTTATTAGAGATAGACATAATATGGAAAAGAGCAAACAAAGCAAGATAAACAATATATAAATTCTGCAGTCCATTAATCAATTGGTGTGTGTGTGTG
Organism: Coregonus clupeaformis; assembly: GCF_020615455.1. Classification (NCBI taxonomy): domain Eukaryota; kingdom Metazoa; phylum Chordata; class Actinopteri; order Salmoniformes; family Salmonidae; genus Coregonus; species Coregonus clupeaformis. Next base: position 48,758,449 of record NC_059208.1, read on the forward strand.
TGCTATGGGGTTGAAGCTACGAACCCATAGGCTTGGCTCTCTCATCCCTTCCAGGCTTCTGAGAGGGAGGGTGGACAATGAGCCTGTCATAGCGGATGTAAGCAATGTCCCCACGCGCTCTGGCAGCTTTCATGGCTGGGATAAGTTCTTTCCTCTTCTGGCACACAGCTTCAGGATAGTCCTCGTTGAGGAAGATATACATTCCTCTCAAGTGCTTGGCTCTTTACAGAACAGCTACCTTGTCCTTGAACCTCAGGAACTTGACCACTATCGACCTGGGCCTGTCACCTGGGCCGGTGGTGGGTTTTCCAGTTCTGTGGGCGCGCTCCACCTCAATCTTCCTGTGATCCATCTTCAATTTCTCAGAGATCATTTTCCTCACTTTGTCCTCAGACTCCGTCCAGGTCTCATGTGGAGATTCTGCAATTCCGTCCACAACCATGTTATTCCGTCTTGATTTTTTTCATGGATTCACACACAGAACTGATGTCCTCTCTCAATGACTTACAGATTGCTGTCATCTTGCCGTTCGACTGTTTCAACTCATCGAGCTGACCCTGGGAGAACTGTAAGCTGTTCTTCAGGTCCTGGACCTCTCTGGTCAGGTCGTCCATTCTTTATTAGTTGAATCCACCAGTATTTGGACAAAACACTTGAAGCTATTTTCTTGTTGTTGTAACAACTGCTTGTAGAACTATTTTTGTTAGTTTAAAAGATCCTTCACCTGTGATAGAGAGAGACCACTGTCCTCAACGGTACTCCCGCCGGCTTTGGTCTTTGTCATAGTAGCTAGCAATGTAGGTTACGCTGTTACTGCTCGCAGTTCCAGACAGGGCAGGTCACAGGGAAGATTGAAAACAACAAACAGCAGGAATCTAGACAGCCACAAACCCGGGACAATCCGCGGTCCCAGCCACAATGGCTAACCGCGTCGCAGGCTGCATTCAAGCTGTCAAGAAACCCCACTAGCTTGATAGGCAGCTAGCTAGCAGCTAGGCTAGCTGCTACGCCAAATAGCTCATTAGACCCGGCCTTGGTCGGGAGGATCACTGGACAGAGAGTAGCAGTCCCAGCAACTGATGCCAACTGCGTCGCGGGATCCAAACTAAAAAGTTAGCTAGCAACTAAGAAACTTTCCAATACACTTTTAAAACAACAAACTTACGGCCTCCTGAGTGGCGCAGCGGTCTAAGGCACTGCATCGCAGTGCTTTAGGCATCACTACAGCCATGGGTTCGATCCCAGGCTGTGTCACAGACCCATGAGGCGTCGCACAATTGGCCCAGCGTCGTCCGGGTTAGGGGAGGATTTGGCCGGCCGGGATTTCCTTGTCCCATCACGCTCTAGCGACTCCTTGTGGCGGGCCAGACGCCTGCAAGCTGACTTCGGTTGCCAGCTGGACGGTGTTTCCTCCAACACATTGGTGCGGCTGGCTTCCGGGTTAAGCGAGCAGTGTGTCAAGAAGCAGTGCGGCTTGGCAGGGTCGTGTTTCGGAGGACGCATGGCTCTCGACTTTCGCCTCTCCTGAGTCCGTAGGGGAGTTGCAGCGATGGGACAAGACTAACTACCAATTGGATATCGTGAAAGAAAGGGGGGGGGGGAATATATATTCAAAAGTTTGGGGTCACTTAGACATGTCCTTATTTTCCATGAAAACATACATGAAATGAGTTTGAATAGGAAATGTAGAAAAATGCATAGGAAATGTTGTCATTGACAAGGTTAGAAATAATGATTTTTAATTGAAATAATAATTGTGTCCTTCAAACTTTGCTTTCGTCAAAGAATCCTCCATTTGCAGAAATTACAGCCTTGCAGACCTTTGGCGTTGTCAATTTGTTGAGGTAATTTGAAGAGATTTCATCCTGAAGCACCTCCCACAAGTTGGATTGGCTTGATGGGCACTTCTTACGTACCATACAGTCAAGCTGCTCCCACAACAGCTCAATAGGGTTGAGATCCGGTGACTGTGCTGGCCACTCCATTATAGACAGAATACAAGCTGACTGCTTCTTCCCTAAATAGTTCTTGCAGTTTGGGTCATTGTCCTGTTGTAGGAGGAAATTGGCTCCAATCAAGTGCCGTCCACAGGGTATGGCATGGCGTTGCAAAATGGAGTGATAGCCTTCCTTCTTCAAGATCCCTTTTACCCTGTACATATCTCCCACTTTACCACCATCAAAGCACCCCCAGACCATCACATTGCCTCCACCATGCTTGACAGATGGCATCAAGCGCTCCTCCAGCATCTTTTCATTTGGTCTGCGTCTCACAAATGTTATTCTGTGATCCGAACACCTCAAACTTTGATTCGTCTGTCCAGTGTCTGTGTTCTTTTGCCCGTCTTAATCTTTTCTTTTTATTGGCCAGTCTGAGATATGGCATTTTCTTTGCAACTCTGCCTAGAAGGTCAGCATCCCGGAGTCGCCTCTTCACTGTTGACGTTGAGACTGGTGTTTTGCGGGTACTATTTAATGAAGCTGTCAGTTGAGGACCTGTAAGGCGTCTGTTTCTCAAACTAGACACTAATGTATTTGTCTTCTTGCTCAGTTGTGCAACGGGGCCTCCCACTCCTCTTTCTATTCTGGTTAGAGACAGTTTGCGCTGTTCTGTGAAAGGAGTAGTACAGAGCGTTGTACGTGATCTTCCATTTCTTGGCAATTTCTTGCATGGAATAGCCTTCATTTATCAGAACAAGAATAGACTGACGAGTTTCAGAAGAAAGTTATTTGTTTCTGGCCATTTTGAGCCAGTAATCGAACCCACAATTGCTGAAGGTCAGTTTTATTGCTTCTTTAAAATCAGCACAACAGTTTTCAGCTGTTCTAAAATAATTGCAAAAGGGTTTTCTAATGATCAATTAGCCTTTTAAAATCATACATTTGGATTAGCAAACATAACGTACCATTGGAACACAGGACTGATGGTTGCTGATAATGGGCCTCTGTACGCCTATGTAGATATTCCGTAACAAATCAGCCGTTTCCAGCTACAATAGCCATTTACAACATTAACAATGTCTACACTGTATTTATTTTAAATGGACAAAAAAAATGATTTTCTTTCAAAAAACAAGGACATTTCTATGTGACCCCAAACTTTTGAACGGTAGTGTATGTGTATATATATATATATATTGATTTTTTTAACCTTTATTTATCTAGGCAAGTCAGTTAAGAACAAATTCTTATTTACAATGACGGCCTACACCGCCAATTGTGCGCCGCCCTATGGGACTCCCAATCACGGCCGGTTGTGATACAGCCTGGAATCGAACCAGGGGGTCTGTAGTGACGCCTCAAGCACTGAGATGCAGTGCCTTAGACCACAGCGCCACTCGGGAGCCCAAAATATATATATATATATATATATATAAAATATAATTTTAAAAAACGGAGCTCTCCCTCGTTCAACAGGAAGTGGATACTTATTTGTAATTTTCAAGGACCTCAATGTTATACAATTGTATAATTTATATAACTGTCCATACAGTATAGGGCCTTATATAGAACCCCCCTCCCCCCCAAAAAGCACTTTAAGAATAATGATTTTTTTAGGCCTTGATATTCAAATTATTATTACATTCTAAAATCTGAGAGAAAAATTTGGACATTGCCTGACTAAATAGATTGGATGCATGTATGCCGATTTTTCTGTAGCCTATGTGGCTGACGCAGGCACACATAATAAAGCCATGAATAGCAGTAGCTTAATCTCACCATCACTGTTTTTATAATGAGAAAGTGACCAAAAACCAGGTTATTTTTTTAATGGAATGATTTGTATGGAAAGCCAAGTTGAAGCCAACATGAGATGTTGTCATCATCATAATAACTTCACATAACTGCGCAGCATCCTTCAATTGAAGCGGCAGGAAACAAACTAAAGTGGTCACATCTCTGACAAAAACGGATCAAAAATTTAATAAGTATTATGCATAACTATTGAAGAACCACGTTAATGACAGTATCGATTTAGGTTTTAAGTATCAAGGTAAGGTCACTCTTTCGGTTAGAAGCATTTTAATTTTCAATAGCATTTATTATTTTGGACTTTTGTGTGTGCCAATAAAAACTGTTTTCACCCTGTAACATAGGGAGACACAAAATGTTATGTAGTTACACTGCATTTCTGTGATCTCTATACAAATAACTGACAGCTAGATCCAGGATTCTTCAAGTTCAATGTCTAATTTAACTGATTAATGCTTAATATATGATATAACGACAATTTACACTGCCATAAACGCAAGGCCAGAAAAGTAATGTTTTATGTCACACGATTTTTGACAAATCCTTCAAGGCACCAACCATGATAAATTCACCAACCGTGAATTGTATTGAATATACCCATGATCCCCCCTATATCTTCATGTAATGACATGAACATGTTTTGCAGATTATTATCAACAGCTGTAACAAGTTGCCCAGTGTAGGAAATCCTCACTGGTACCCCAGTTTATAGAAAGACCCATATACAGGTGTGTGATTACTCACTGATGACCATCTTGAGACACTCTGGGTTGTCCTGTATGAGGGGTTCAGCCTGGACGGTCTTAGAGAGGAAGGCTTTAGACACCAGAGGGAAGCGGACACAGCCCAACACCTCCACCATGTGACTCTGTCTGTTACACACATCATACTTCAGCCACCGCACCGCAGACTCATAGATCTACACACACACACAGAAAGGGAGATAGTGAAACGGGGGGGGGGGAGAACATGTCATACTTGAGCCAGTGATGTACACACACATTAATGACAACATGGTAAAGTATCTGGTGTGTGTGTGTGGTTTCACGCGCACGTGTGTGTATGTGTGTGTTACCTGGTCCTCGGCCCGGACAGTGAGTGTGTCTTGGTGCAGTAGCTGGGTGAGCTGGGTGACGTTCAGTTGGAGGAATTCATCCAGTTTATAGACCTCAGTGAAGTGCTGATGTATGAAGTCATCAGCTGACAGCTTCAACTCTGGACAGTCCAAACACTCCGCTAGAGCAGAGATACCTAGAGAAAGGCCAGAGGTTAAGGAGTGTGTGTTTGTGTGGAGGCGAATTTGAGAGACACTATTATAGATGTATAGAATTTAGACAGGTCTTACCCAGACAGTTGGTTGCGTCGACTTGCTCTTTTAGGAAGTCAACACACATCTTCTTCACAGGTTCTATCTGGTACTGGTTGGCTGCATCCAGCAAAGACTGGACATTACTGCTGTTCACTGAGATACTGAAACACACACAGTATGGGGTGTGTTTTGTGTCTAAAGTGTCCCATATGGATGGACATTTGTGTGTGTGTGTGTGCGGCTTACCGAGCGGTGTAGACAAACTCCACCAGCAGTTCTATGATCTCAGGCTCAGCACTCCTCAACTCCACCTCGTGACTGGTAGACTCCATCATGCTGGCTTGAGGGAGAGAGAGAGATGGAGAGAGAGAGATAGAGAGAAGTGTCACATTGGTGTAATACGTGTTATTAGAGGTAAGGGAGAAAGAGATAGAGTTACAACAAAGTTGAGTGTGCATGTGTGTGTGTGTGTGTGTGTGTGTAGTGTACTCACTAGTAAACATGAGGCTGAAGAAGTGGCTGGCTGCAGCTAAGACCACTCTGTGAGCAGGAATATGTTTCCCCTGAACCACCAAGATCACATCACATAGAGTACCCTGCAGAAAACACACACTGTTAGACACACACTCTCACGCTCGCTCGCTCGCTCACACACACACACACCTGTTTCCTTAGGTTGTTCATGACGCCCATGATACTGGACAGGAATCTGGACTCCTCTTTAGAAGCCAACTTCTTTTCAATCTTCTTCTTAGAACCCGAACTTGAGGGTTTGTCTCCTGTTGCAGCTGCAGAAGCCATGCTGGTGCTGGCCATAGCTGCTGGCGACTAAATTAGGTGTAGCGTTAGTTAACTTAGGGGTTGTCAATAGCCTAATAAGACAGGAAATTCAAATAAGCACCAATAATAATATGTATGTATAAACTGGCTAGCTTGCAATAGTAACGTTTGCTAGAACTCCCACTGCTGCTGCCAAAGTCCACTGCACAGCACAACCTGTTTGTTTTGGAGATAGTAATTACGCTAACTTAGCTAGCTAACTATATAGAATGAGTGCAGTTCAGCAGCTAGCTACATACATAGGCATGTCCAGCTCGTATATACACTAATCTTGATGTTGACTCGCTGCGAGTAAACCACTGGGCTATATTATTGGTTTAGTTTGCTGACAGAAGAAGTTAAGAAAAGTGGGTTCTGGTTTTATGTGTTAGCTAGGACTGCCAGAGTATCTTTGGCACTGCTCACTTTCTCACTTCTTCCGGGTTCTGCTTCTTCTTCTTCTTCTTCAATGAGGTTTAATGGCAGTTGGCATCCAATATGTTCCATTACCGCCACCTACTAGACTGGAGTTCAACTTCCTTATATTTTGCTCTTCTTCCGGGTTACTGTTGTGGTAGAATCTTCTTCTTCTTCTTCTGTGGATTTTAAATGGCGGTTGGCAACCAACTTTAAGGTGCATTACCGCCACCAGCTGGACTGGAGTGTGGACCAGAGACAGTGAAGGTCTAAATCCTACCCAATAATCTCGTCTCCCTAAGGAAACGAAATACACAATTAAATACTACATCCCCTGAAGATTCCCCCAGCAGTTCACTTAATCCTGGCTCTTCAACCCCATTACTCCTCAAATCTAATAACAATCACTCCCTTTCTCTCACATATTTCTGGTACTGAAATAGAACATGTTCCACTGTCTCCATCTCCTCCTGACAATGATCACACCTCCCAGTCGGATGTTTCCCCACCAATTTCAATGTGCTATTTAGCCTTGTGTGTCCCAGTCTTAGCCTTGTGACTACACTTTCCTCCCTTCTCTCTCGGTCTGAGGACCTCCCTGCCCCCACCTTTTCCTGGATTTTATACAGGAACGACAAATACACTGAAACAGTGACTGAGTTTATCAGGAAGTGTATAGGTGATGTTGTACCCACTGTGACTATTAAAACCTACCCTAACCAGAAACCGTGGATAGACGGCAGCATTCGCGCAAATCTAAAAGTGCGAACCACCGCATTCAACCATGGCAAGGTGACTGGGGATATGGCAGAATACAAACAGTGTAACTACTCACTCCGAAAGGCAATTAAACCTTCAAAACATCAGTATAGAGACAAAGTGGAGTCGCAATTCAACGGCTCAGACATGAGACGTATGTGGCAGGGTCTACAGACAATCACGGACTACAAAAAGAAAAGCAGCCACGTCGCCGACACCGATGTCTCGCTTCCAGACAAGCTAAACACCTTCTTCGCCCGCTTTGAGGATGCCACTGACGAGGCCCACTACCAAGTAATGTGGCCTCTCATTCTCCATGGGCGACGTGATTAAGACGTTTAAGCATGTTAACCCCCGCAAGGCTGCCGGCCCAGACCGCATCCCTAGCCTCGTCCTCAGAGCATGCGCAGACCAGCTGGCTGGTGTGTTTATGGACATATTCAATCTCTCCCTTTCCCAGTCTGCTGTTCCCACATGCTTCAAGATGGCCACGATTGTTCCTGTACCCAAGAAAGCAAAGGTAACTGAACTAAATGACTATCGCCCTGTAGCACTCACCTCTGTCATCATGAAGCGCTTTGAGAGACTAGTCAAGGATCATATCACCTCTACCTTACCTGTCACCCTAGACCCACTTCAATTTGCTTACCGCCCCAATAGATCCACAGATGATGCAATCGCCATCACACTGCCCTATCCCATCTGGACAAGAGGAATACCTATGTACGAATGCTGTTCATTGACTATAGCTCAGCATTCAACACCATAGTACCCTCCAAGCTCATCATTAAGCTCGAAGCCCTGGGTCTGAACCCCGCCCTATGCAACTGGGTCCTGGACTTCCTGACGGGCCGCCCCCAGGTGGTGAAGGTAGGAAACAACATCTCCACTTCGCTGATCCTCAACACTGGGGCCCCACAAGGGTGCGTGCTCAGCCCCCTCCTGTACTCCCCTCCTGTACTCCCTGTTCACCCATGGCTGCGTGGCCAAGCACGCCTCCAACTCAATCATCAAGTTTGCAGACGACACAACAGTAGTAGGCTTGACTACCAACAATGACGAGACCGCCTATAGGGAGGAGGTGAGGGCTCTGGGAGTGTGGTGCCAGGAAAATAACCTCTCACTCAACATCAACTAAACAAAGGAGATGATTGTGGACTTCAGAAAACAGCAGAGGGTGCACCCCCCTATCCACATCGACGGGACCGCAGTGGAGAAGGTGGAACACTTCAAGTTCCTTGGCGTACACATCACCGACAAACTGAAATGGTCCACCCACGCAGACAGTGTGGTGAAGAAGGCGCAACAACCTCAGGAGGCTGAAGAAATTCGGCTTAGCACCTAAAACCCTCACAAACTTTTACAGATGCACAATTGAGAGCATCCTGTCGGGCTGTATCACCTCCTGGTACGGCAACTGCACCGCCCACAACCGCAGGGCTCTCCAGAGTGTGGTGCGGTCTGCCGAACGCATTACCGGGGGCAAACTACCCGCCCTCCAAGACACATACAACACCCGATGTCACAGGAAGGCCAAAAAGATCATCAAGGACATCAACCACCCGAGCCACTGCCTGTTCACCCCTCTATCATCCAGAAGGCGAGGTCAGTACAGGTGCATCAAAGCTGGGACCGAGATAATGAAAAACAGCTTCTATCTCAAGGCCATCAGACTGTTAAATAGCCATCACTAGCACATTAGAGGCTGCTGCTGCCTATTGAAATCACTGGCCACTTTAAGAAATGGAACACTAGTCACTTTAATAATGTTTACATATCTTGCACTACTGATCTCATATGTATATACTGCATTCTATTCTATAATATTCTACTGTATCTTAGTCCATGCCGCTCTGTCATTGCTTGTCCATATATGTATATATTCTTAAATCCCATTCCTTACTAGTTTTGTGTGTATTGGGTATATGTTGTGAAATTGTTAGATATTACTGCACTGTCAAGCTAGAAGCACAAGCATTTCGCTACACCCGCTATAACATCTGCTAAACACGTGTAAGTGACAAATAAAACTTGATTTGATTTGATTTGAGGTGTCTTCCCTTGCTCTCCCTATTCCAAAACTCTTGCCACATATTTTTTACCACTGTTCTTATTAATCCCTTGGCTTCTGCTTTACTGATTGACAATTCTATCTCAACATTAGGATGGTTAAGAGCCTGCTTGGCAATAATATCCACTTCCTCATTCCCCTCTACTCCCACATGAGCTGGTACCCAGAGGAACATAACAAATATTGTGGTAGATTCAGTGTCAGCGGCTGTCAAATATCGCCCCCTAGCGTCAGTTTAAAGACCGCCTCCGCTTGTCTGTTTTCATTTTGAATGGGAAAAAGTGTATTTCTTACAGGCAGCATACCGTTTGTCGTTTCATAAATGCACTACCGAAAAAGACGGAGCTGACGTGTCAAATGTCTGTGTTGTCTACTATTGAATGATGAAACGTATAGCTATGCATTTCACCTGTACAGTTCCGGGGTAGAAGTTGGGTGCACCTGACCTATCTATTGTAGTACAGCTACAAAACTTTTCCGCAAGTCCCATGACAGGTGACGTCACCAGGAATGCAGGGAAGCGATGGATTGACCTGGATAAAGAGAAAGAAAGAGAAAGCTTGTCACAAACAATAAAGAGAGATTGATTGCAGGGATTAACTGTCGCGTCTCGGGATCATTTATTTCAGCGACAATGTCTGTGCTATTCTGTTGCCGCTGTGTCTCTCTTTCCGAAGACACGGACGAGGTACTGTATATGAGAACAGGAAAGAAACATGATTTATTGTCTGGGTTTGTTTACAGTAACAAGTAGAACAATTTTCTCCTGAGGGAGGCATTTGTGGAATCGGATACATACAAGCACATTATAATCACACATGCATTAGGCTACTTTCAAATAGGCGTGTTAAAAAACATATGTGTACAGCAAGCCAATAGTGCACTTAATGTATGACAAAACACGACTTACATGTTTTTGCATCAGGAAGTGTTATGCCACAATATTACCAACTGAATGAAGCACGGACTACTGAATAGAATAGGTATGTTGTTACAGTATTAGACATTGATCGGATTTGTATAACCAGCCCTATACCTCACTCACACATTGTGGAACGTGTGTGTGTTACAGAGACTGCCCCTACTGCACCCCAAGCTTCCAGAATCAGAGAAGCCAGAGTCGGCCAGACAGCCTCGACCAGCACCCACAGGTTCAATCACACATATTACCATCAAATTACAAGTGTGTATGTGTGTGTTATTGACTGTGTGTGTTTCAGTGAGTCGGAGTGGTCAGTTTGTCCCGAAGCGTGTGGGTGTAAAGGACTTGGACCAGCGGTTCTCTGATGTGGCCGAGACGTTCAACCAACAACAGGAGAGCTATGATATCATGAAGGAACGCATCATATCTTTCCGCCGCACTTATGACTGTAACAATGACAGCACCCTGACTCTGACCAGGTGTGTGAGGAAGATCAAGGAGGAGCACGGTGAGACACACACGCACACACACACACACAAACACACGCATGCATACACACACACACACACACACACACACTCACTCTCACACATATAGGCATAACAGAGCCATGCCCTTCTTTTCTCTCTCTCTCATGTATTTAACCTTCACTTAACCAGGTTAGTTTCGTTGAGATAAAAAACAATTTTCAAAAGAGACCTCTTCCTGTCCTTTTTTTTTATTACTTTTTTTAAATACTTATTTTCCACCATAATTTGCAAATAAATTCATTAAAAATCCTACAATGTGATTTTCTGGAATTATTTTTCTCAATTTGTCTGTCATAGTTGACGTGTACCTATGATGAAAATTACAGGCCTCTCTCATCTTTTTAAGTGGGAGAACTTGCACAATTGGTGGCTGACTAAATACTTTTTTCCCCCACTGTATATTGAGTATGTCTATAAACATGTTAGAGAAATTAGTTGTGATATATCCTGATGTATTCTGGACAGGAATTCCTAATCTAAATCCTAATCTAATCAAACACTGTGTTGATTAAACCACTATCGATGTTAGAGATCATGTTAGTGTTTTTTCTGTGTTAATATTGTATGTTATTGCATTTTATAACAAATTAAACCTGCACACTGTTGTTAGTGTCTTAAGGTTTGAATGAATATGTTTGAGTGACATAGCTGAGTATAAAAAATATATATTCCACACATCACAACCACCACTTAGCACACAGAGACTCCTTACTGGTACTGACAGGACCCTGCAGAAGGAGAAGGGGATGGAGGGAGGGGTAGGGAGAGGGAGGGAGAGACTGTGTGGGGGGTTAGGGGAGGGAGGGAGAGAGCGAGCGAGCAAGAGAGATGTGTGTGTGTGTGTGTGTGTGTGTTAAGAGAGGGAAAAAGGGAGATGAGAGGATGGAAGGAAAAGCTTTGCTACTGATATGTTGCTGCTGTACTGTGGACTAGGACATGCCAGTCAATAACTTACATAATGTATTAGTTCAAATGTTAAGTACTGCAATTATCTGAAGGCCTACTGTTTTTCTGCATCCATAACCTTTGCATGGCCATTAGCTATGCACCTCATACTGAGACTGGCAGACAGGCTTTTCCCAGGTTAATTATTATATCAACCTTATATAATTAACCAATAAGGCCCATACCACAGCTAAGGGCTGCTCTTACATTTTAATCATTTAGCAGACACTGTTATCCAGAGCGATTTACATGATATACCACGGCTGTCAGCCAATCAGCATTCAGGGCTCGAACTACCCAGTTTATAATTATTATTACAGGTCTACCGTTATATTCTTCCTCTTTATAAAATGACATAATGGGCCCTGCAGTAATAACCATACAATATACAATCCAGCATATTATAAATACATACCCTTTAAAGCTTTGACAACATAGGACACTTTCCCTTTTAAAATCACATATCAAAGTTTCATTACAAGTATCCGATATGATAGCTAAAACACAAAGGTCATAAATCATATAACTATGCCCATGATCTGACTGTCAAACAGCGATGACAGCGACGATCTACCCTATTTGTGAAAATTATTATGTCACGCCCCTACACCAAACTTAATTGGTCGCTATTTCTGGAGGCGCGGTTCTTACTTTTATACTGCTTAACCATTGGCATACAGGCCTGCCATTCCGAATTAGTCCTTCTCGAGTTCACACTAGTGTTGGCGAGCGGTGGGAGTAAATGAAAATTGAGGTTTTGATGTTGATTAATGATTTAGCTAGCTAGTGGCTTTAAGGAGTAATTGATATCTACCTATTTCTTCGGACGGAACAATAGCGGACTTGGAGACAAAGGAAATCCTGAGATAGCATGATAGTAAGTAAACAAACAACTTTGCAGCTAGCTAGTTCGTCTTCTTGGAGAGCGCTTTCTGCATGCACATTTTCAGTTTGAAACCTGACTGAGTCGGCTAGAGATTCTGTCGAGCTCGGAAGCATATAGCTAGATCTGCTACTAGTGACCTCACACAAAGTAGTTTGCGATAACAGTTAGATAGCTGCAGTAGGTAGGTAGCGAGCTTGTTGATTTCTGTAGACCGGACTTGCGAAGCTGTGTGGGAAGTGAAGGATCTTGCCAGATAGCATCTAGCTAGGCAACTGACAGGCGTGAAGTGAAACTCACAATTTGCACCTAGTTCCGTGACTACGTTGGCCAGCAGGCTAGCTAGCTAGTTTAGCTGTCATTGGCCTGAAAAGCCCAGGACAAGTAGCTTCCTTAGCCAGACTGCTGTCAAAAAGTTTGTCCCTCAGCTCGTCCTCTGGTCAGCTAGCTAGCAAGTACACCTAGTCTAATTTCAAGCATTACCCTTTTCAGTCAATCAGTCTCCACAATCAGTCTCCACATGATGTAGCTAAATGATGATGATGTTTATAGTGATGGTCTACTATCTACTGCATAGTGTTTCTGCCGGTGGATATTGTGGCTGTACACTGATCAATAGTCCTGTAGGATCGATCTGCGGTGGACACCACATATACATAAGTTAGGTGAGTGTGTACCTGAGGCTTTAGTCAGTTGTGTCTGTGTTTGCTCTGTCAAGCATGTTTGATTAAAATCCTTTGTTTTATTATTAATGTTGCTGTTACACACACAACCTAGAGGGTGTGTGTGTGTGTGTGTGTGTGTGTGTGTGGTGTGTGTGTGTGTAGGTTGAGTAATGCATTGTTCAGATTTTTTGCAATAACTGACATGTGACGCAGCTTTCCTCAGTAAAGCCCTAGACACGGCTCTCACCAGTGTGTGTATGTGTGTGTGCCCTAATGCAGTGGAACCTCTGCAGGATGGTGTGCACACACACACACACACACACACACACAGTCCCTCTGCTATACAGAATGATAGGACAGTTTGCCAAACAGCAGTATGAGGAGAGAGCTCTCTGTAAATATGATCCGAGCCTATAGTTACCTGAGACAGAGGGGGATGAAGAGAGAGAAAGCGAGTGAGAGTCAAAGAGGGAGAGAGAAAAGGAGTGTAGGCTGCTATAAGAGGATTCCAGCCTGTCAGCTCTCTCTCTCTCAGAACCCACAGCTATCAGACCACACACACAGCTACTAATAACAGAGTTAGGCATACTACTGCTGCTGGCAGAGAAACTACTGCGGGGGGGGGGGCTTCAGATTCTGCAGAATAGGGGGATTGAGAGATGAGGAGAGGAAGTCCAGGAGGAAGTAAGAGGTTAGGAAAGCAGGGGCATTATTTACAAAGGAGAGGGAGATCTGCTAGGATTGGGTGTGTACTCGTGTGAGTGAGTATGAGGATAATGTCGTTTGGGGATAATATAGACTATTTTCAGGACATTCCTTCAGCTCATTTGGGCTACAGCGCTCTCTTTCTCTCTTCTCTGTTTCCTCTAGGGCATGGCACAATTATATGACTGCCATTAGTGTGTGTTTTACCCCGCAACACAGGAAAAAGCGGTTCGGCAGCTCTTTCTTCTCTCCAAAACAGGGTGTTCTGATTGGTCCATTCACTTCCTGGCTTTTGCTCTGGTCTGATAACATGCCAGAGGAGCCCTTGGCTTGCCCTGTCCATTTTCACAGAACTTGTTCACATCCTGGATTTATAAGGAAAAGGACTGGTGTAAGAAATATGGTGGAAACTTGCTTTGAACACGATTAGCCCTTGCTTACACCAACCCATTGCTTTTAAGTGCGTGGGGTGGGGAGGAGTGCATACTTTGGGAGAAAGGACAGGGAATTGGGACGCATCAGCGTGAGTTGGCCTATGTATTGGAAAGAGACGTCATAGTGAGTGAGTTGTCTGGGAGGAGTGGATGTGTCTGTTCTGTGTGCGTTGGTATACAGTCTTGCGATAAAATATATCCTGCTGACAGCACAGTAAGTAGTGTTTGTGTGTGTGTTGTGTAATAACGTTGATTCAGATTAGTTTGTTCTCCAGTTAGCCAGTGTATGTGATTGGCTGTGCTGTGTGTTAGCTTGTCTCTGATAGGCTGTGTGTATAGGACAAGGTGATGGTATTGGTACTGTGATCGATGGAGCAGAAACTACTACTGTGGAGCTAGCATCCACCTGGAGTGTGTGTGGCTGGCCTATTGATGTTTAAGGTTGTGTTTGTTTGGCTGCTACTCTTGTTTGGGCTTACTGTACCACTCGTACAAAACACAACACACAACACAACACACACAGAGGATTAGAAGTGTAAACTAGCAGAGGAATGTGTTGTTTAAATAGAGAGGATTATGAGGAGAGGCTGCCTGTTTTAAGCTCTGTGGTAGGAACCTAGAGGTCAGTGTGTGTTTGTGTGTGAGACTGTGAATGGAGTGTATGAGACCGTGAATGGAGTGTTTGTAATTGCAGCTAGAACTGGTTGGCAGGCTCTTTGAAACAGGTTTTGTGAAACGTGGAGGTGAATTTTAGAATACACACACACGCTCACGTTCCTGTTTGGTTTTGGGCAATATTGACCAGCCGTATTTTTGTGCATTAACATTTCCATCGGTAAAATGCAATTGTGTTCATTGTCCGTAGCTTATGCCTGCCCATACTATAACCTCACTGGCCACCAGGGGGCACTCTGTTCACAACGTTGACATCAGCAAACCTCTCGCCCACACGACGCCATACACATGGTCTGTGGTTGTGAGGCCGGTTGGACATACTGCCAAAATCTCTAAAATGACTTATGGTAGAGAAATGATCATTACCGGTACATTCTCTGACAACAGCTCTGGTGTACATTCCTGCAGTCAACATGCCAATTGCACGCTCCCTCAACTTGAGACATCTGTGTCATTGTGTTGTGTGACAAAAGTGCACATTTAAGAGTGGCCTTTTATTGTCCCCAGCACAAGGTGCACCTGTGTAATGATCATGCTGTTTAATCAGCTTCTTGATATACCAAACCTGTCAAGTGGATGGATTTATCTTGGAAAGGGGAAATGCTCACTAGCAGGGATGTAAACAAATTTGTGCACAACATTTGAGAGAAATAAGCTTTTTGTGCGTATGGAACATTTCTGTGATCATTTATTTCAGCTCATGAAACATGGGACCAACACTTTACATGTTGCATTTATATTTTTGTTCAGTATAGTTAGATGGGTGATCCGCCGTTACCATGGTCAACGTTTGGTCGTTATGTGTTCTAGACTAGTAGGCCAGATCTGAGCTCATGGAAACACACTGTAGATGGATGATATTTACATGATTCATCTAGCTCTGTTTATACCATACAAGGAGCTGTATGTGTGTGTGTGTGTGTGTGTGTGTGTGTGTGTGGTCTCGTGGAACCAGACCAATGTGTCGTGTTTGTGTGACGTCACATGTGAATGTAGTGCTGTACTTCATTGTATTGAACAAACATATTCAATCCATGAGGGGAGAGATGGAAGGAGAGCAAGGTGGGAGGGGGAGGGATGGGGGAGTGGGGGGCTTAGCACTGTTTTCCTCCCTTTCTCTCTCTCTCACTCACACACACACACACACACACACACTCTTATGTAACTGCGGGAGAGCCTGAAGTAACATTATAAAGAGAGAGCGCGAGGGAGAGTGCTGTTGATAATGAGAGAGGTGAGAAACAGCAGAGATTGTGTGAAGCTGTGACTAAGGGAGAGGGAGGGAAAGAAAGATGGACTTTGGATTGTGTGTCTGTCTGTTTGTCTGTAAGTGTATTAACAACAGTCTCTCTTTTTGCTTCCCAGGTATAGGTGTGTCCACAGCAGCAGATGAGGGAAGATGTTGGCTATGGACCAAGGAGTGGTGGAGGAGTGGCTGTCAGAGTTTAAGGTGTGTGTGTGTCTGTCAGTCAGGTTTTCCGTTAGCCGGTAATAGACGGCTTTTGCCCCCCCCCCCCAAAAAAAAATGAAAATTGGTGCCGGCTAATTGTCCAGGAGAAGGGAAAAAATCCCATTGCAAAAGAATGATTTTTGGCCTATTCATTGATTAAATACATTTGACCAGTCTTATCGGTCTACAGGTTAATTTGCATAATTTAGTGGAATTAAATTGGTGTGTATTTTTGTTAGTCATTATGTATCTTATCTGTCAGACAGCGCGAGAGCTGCTGCTACAGCTCATCACAGCTTGTTCGTTGCTTTTATAAGCCCAATCATTACACAACAATTGCAAATGCATTTGCATGTTTAAAACAGTTTTGATGGCCACGATTACAAATATATACTATTTTTATTTCTCAACTGGTAATTGAAGCTCGCTTCCCATTCGCCATTCAAGTACATGGGCAATGGTAGGCAGGCTTTAGTTCATCACACACCGCTTTACAATGAGCTGGAGGCAGTATGCATTTTGAAAACATATTCTTAATAGTTTGAAACCTGAACATTTTACTTCATATTATGAGGCATGTCTTACCATGCCTCAAAGTAGCCTATAGCCACAATTATTTTATAAAGACTTCCATATGCCATTGAAACCAGTAGCCTATTTCTCTCATGTTCTATTGGTTTTCAAATCAACTTTCATTGTCTAGTATCCAAACTTCCATCCTAGTCATATTGGCAACCAATGCTAGTTGTAGCATCTTTGGATCTTCCCCCTTTCTACATTTCTAACTGATATTTTCATCTCTGTAACATGAAACTGCTTGCATGTGCGATGTGCTTTTGACAACTGTTTTCCCTCTAATTGCATTATGGAACAAACATTCGCGCATAGCCTGCTGCCGTGTGTGCATTGCTGCGCTTATACTGTGAAGAAATAAGAGTTTATCAACATTTGAAGCTAAACGCTCTGATCTGTTGCATCAGACTGTTTTTTAAAGGTGTTTTGGTGTAGCCTAGGCCTACTGGTTATGTGCATTTTGGGATCTATTGTCCCACATCTGTCCCAGAGTCTGTTTGGAATAGGCTATTTCTTTCTCGCACAGAACGACAAGCTGACCAATAGAATATATATTTTCTACTATGGGGGCTAGTAGATTGAGATAGGCTAGTGATTTTGCTGTTCGTTACTCATCTTGTTGGCTGAGGAAAATGTGGACAGTTATTCTAACATTCTAACATCTTTAAAGTATGCATCAGAATTCGGTAAGAAGGAAGCACGTGGTTGCATCCTCAAGTTGCATGTTCTTTTAAGATGCATTACCATAATATAAATGGGATTTCTTTCACTGAGCACTGTGGATGGACGCCCTAATCATGTTATGCACCCAATTCATATGGGTCCAGTAAGTTCAATTCTGCCGGTCAAATGTCTGATGCCACATTTTCCTAACGGAAACCCTGGTGTGTGTGTGTTAGGGGAGAGCCAGTGTCACTGTCTCATCATCAGTATTCACTGTATCTCTGTCTGTCAGCACACACACATCACTACTTATCACTGTCTCTCTCACACACACACACACACAAACGTACACAAACGTACACTCCTCAACTGGCAGCTTCATTAAATAGTACCCGCAAAACACCAGTCTCAACATCAACAGTGAAGAGGCGACTCTGGGATGCTGACCTTCTAGGCAGAGTTGCAAAGAAAAAGCCATATCTCAGACTGGCCAATAAAAATAAAAGATTAAGATGGGCAAAAGAACACAGACACTGGACTTTTTCTTTGCAACTCTGCCTAGGTCAGCATCCCAGAGTCGCCTCTTCACTGTTGACGTTGAGACTGGTGTATTGCGGGTACTATTTAATGACGCTGCCAGTTGAGGACCTGTGAGGCGTCTGTTTCTCAAACTAGACACTGTAATGTATTTGTCCTCTTGCTCAGTTGTGCACCGGGGCATCCCATTCCTCTTTCTATTCTGGTTAGAGCCAGTTTGCGCTGTTCTGTGAAGGGAGTAGTACACAGCGTTGTACAAGATCTTCAGTTTCTTGGCAATTTCTCGCATGGAATAGCCCTCATTTCTCAGAACAAGAATAGACTGATGAGTTTCAGAAGAAAGTTCTTTGTTTCTGGCCATTTTGAGCCTGTATTTGAACCCACAATTGCTGATGCTCCAGATACTCAACTAGTCTCAAGAAGGCCAGTTTTATTGCTTCTTTAATCAGCACAACAGTTTCAGTTGTGCTAACATAATTGCAAAAGGGTTTTCTAATGATCAATTAGCCTTTTAAAATGATAAACTTGGATTAGCAAACACAACGTGCCATTGGAACACAGGACTGATGGTTGCTGATAATGGGCCTCTGTATGCCTATGTAGATATTCCATTAAAAATCAGCCGTTTCCAGCTACAATAGCCATTTACAACATTAACAATGTCTACACGGTATTTCTGATCAATTTGATGTTATTGTAATGGACAAAAAAATTGCTTTTCTTTCGAAAACAAGGAAATGTCTAAGTGACCCCAAACTTTTGAACGGTAATGTAGATGTGTGTGATTAGTACACACATAGTTACCTGTTATTTCAAGGTTGCTCCGGGTACAGAGTGTTGATCTGTGTGATTGTGTATAGACCCTCCCTGACAGTGCTGTGTCCAGCTACGCAGCGTCTCTGAAGGAGAAAGGCTCCCTGGTCCCAGCGCTCTACAAAGTCATCAGAGAGAACTATAGTGACGTACGTACTACACACACGCACGTACAACGTTAATGCACACACTGATGCAATCCGGTTCCACTAGCATTGCTACATTCTGCAAAAATGCTCGCCAGGAGCTTCTGGACTAAATATCCAGCTGATGAAACACCAACAACCTAGGTATATAACAAAACTAAGCTAAAACTTATAAAAGTGAACTATCCCTCAAACCCTCTCCTCTATTTCTCTCTTCTAGCTGTTGGAGCCAGTGTGTCACCAGTTGTTTGAGTTCTATCGTAGCGGAGAGCCGCGGCTGCAGCGGTTTGTGCTCCAGTTCCTCCCTGAGCTGCTCTGGTCCCTCCTCCTGGCTCCGTCTGCAGCCAGGGACCCACACACCTCTGGCTGTATAGAGGCCCTGCTACTGGGGATATATAATCTGGTGAGATGCACACTCTCTCACAAACACGCCCACAGTCTCACTCACACACACACACACACACAACTAAGGAGGGTGTGGGGGGGTTAGCATAGCAATTAGGGCTTTTTCTCTCTATCACTGTCTCTCTCTCTCTCTCTCTCTCTCTCTCTCTCTCTCTCTCTCTCAGAATAGCAGAGTAGGTCAGCTGTCATTCAGCATCCTGTCCCAGCTATTACTCATCCTGACATTAACAGCTCTGACATCGCCTAACAGGCCTTTAAACACACATACACTCACAGACAGACAGACATCACTCAGACACTGCAGAGCTTTAAGGCGCACTCTTAAAATTGCTTTTATTTCCCTCACTCACACACTGACTCTCTCTCTCTCTCTCTCTCTCTTTCTTTCTCTCTGTAGGAGATTGTAGATAAGGATGGACAGAGTAAAGTCCTTTCTTTCACTGTCCCCTCCCTCTCCAAACCCTCAGTCTACCACGAGGTAAGTACACCTTTCAAGTCAGTCTTTCTCTATGAACAATGGTATATGGATGGAGTTGGCTAGCTATTAAATCCTCCCTAGATGAAGGTTTCTAATCCATGACCATCCTTAAATAACTTTCTATAGATCAAGATAATAATATGAATAAACCTTTCCCCCAGCCCTCCACCATTGGCTCCCTGGCATTGACGGAAGGGGCTCTAGCCAATCATGGGCTGAGTAGAGTGGTGTACAGCGGGCCTCACCTACAGAGAGAAACCTTCACGGCTCAGAACAGGTCAGACAGAGAGTTATGGTTGAATTGGAGCTGGGCTGCAGTGTGATATATTCGTTTTATGGCTATTTTGCTGTAGTGCAGAAAATCTTGGTTTGTTTTAACGTTGCATTGTGTGTGTGTGTGTGTGTAGGTTCGAGGTGCTGACCTTCCTGCTGCTGTGTTACAATGCAGCTCTCAGCTACATGACCTCCTCATCTCTGCAGTCCCTCTGCCAGCTCAGCTCCAGGTAACACACACACTCTCCTGCCAGCTCAGCTACAGGTAACACACACACTCTCCTGCCAGCTCAGCTACAGGTAACACACACACTCTCCTGCCAGCTCGGCTCCAGGTAACACACACACTCTCCTGCCAGCTCGGCTCCAGGTAACACACACACTCTCCTGCCAGCTCAGCTACAGGTAACACACACACTCTCCTGCCAGCTCAGCTACAGGTAACACACACACTCTCCTGCCAGCTCGGCTCCAGGTAACACACACACTCTCCTGCCAGCTCAGCTCCAGGTAACACACACACTCTCCTGCCAGCTCAGCTCCAGGTAACACACACACTCTCCTGCCAGCTCGGCTCCAGGTAACACACACACACTCTCCTGCCAGCTCGGCTCCAGGTAACACACACACTCTCCTGCCAGCATCCGCTTATTTGATCCTCTTAAAGACTTTAGCGGAGAACTGGGCGAAGATACTAGCGCTTTCCCGAGAGCCTGGGACACACACGAGGTCTCTGTCTGAGGAGTTGTTAATCTGCAGGCTGTGGTTGAGCATCAGTGTGATGAACACTGAGCTAAAGAGGCACGGAGAGGTGATCAGCTCACTGCAGTTCTACTGGTTAAAAACATGCAGGCAGGTGCCGCTTTAACTTAGAGGAATCTGGCTGCTTGAAGTAATACAGTTATATACAAGTAATAGAGTTCTTTGCCTTCAAAAAATAACCCATCAAAACATAACAGTATATTATGGATGGTATGGATTTTTGAAATCGTACTGGTCTTTTATTTATTTTTAAATGTTTCTCAAAGCTTGCCATTTGTGTTCTGGTTGGTTGACTGTACTGTGATTGGTTGAATGACTGTATTCTCTGTTGTGTGATTGGTCTACAGGGTGTGTATCTGTGGTTACCCGCGGCAACAGCTAAGGAGGTATAAAGGCATCAGCTCTCGTCTGACCGTCACCTCTGAGTTCCTGGTCCAACTCCTCACTGGGATACACTATGCACTGTGAGAACACACACACAGTATCCCTAACCTCCGACGCCTGATTTTAACCATGAACCCAACCCTGTGAACAAGAGGGTTGATTAGTTTGTGTGTGCGCGTGTGTTCCAGGTGTAATGGGGAGATGGACCTGGGTTCCAAGGCACTGGATGATGTTCTGTACCGAGCTCAGCTAGAACTGTTCCCTGAAGCTCTACTGGTGGGTGACATCACACACAAACACACACAGGTGTGTGCCAGGACACCGACCTCTCCCATGTCATGTCACCAGAGTGTGTGGTGCCTGTAATCCCACAGTGTTAAAACATTGAGATGTTAATCTGTAATCCTGAAGGCTGCTACTATATCAAACAGCAGGCAGCGGTTGTTCAACAGTACCGTGTACACACACACACACACACACACACACGGCATCCCGTGGTTGTTGTCAATACTTAACATTGTGTGTGTTGTTTAGGTGGGTAATGCCATCAAGTCGTCCCAACAGTGTGCAGCACTAAAAACTGGCGCTAGTAAAGAAGGAGCACGCAGCATTCAGGTGGAGATCACTCCTACTTCCTCTAGGTATGTATATACTCTATATCTACACAGTATACTTCCTCTAGGTACATACAGTATGTGTGTGTATATACAGTGCCTTCAGAAAGTATTCATACCCTTTGACTTATTCCACATGTTGTTGTGTTCCAGCCTGAATTCACAATGGATTACATTTATTATCACTCTCACCCATCTACACACAATATCCCATAATAAAAAATATTATTTGTTTTATTTTATTTTTTGTGTAAGTGATATACAGAAATGTCTCATTTATACTGAACAAAGATATAAACGCAACATGCAAGAAATTCAAATATTTTACTGAGTTACAGTTCATATAAGGAAATCAGTCAGTTGAAATAAATTCACTAGACCCTACTCTATGGATTTCACATGACTGGGAATACAGATATGCATCTGTTGGTCACAGATACTTAAAAAAAATGGGCCTCACAATGGGCCTCAGGATCAGGTCACGGTATCTCTGTGCAATCAAATTGCCATCGATAAAATGCAATTGTGTTTGTTGTCCGTAGTTTATGCCTGCCCATACAATAACCCCACTGCCACCATGGGGCACTCTGTTCACAACGTTGACATCAGCAAACCGTTCACCCACACGACGCCATACACATGGTCTGCGGTTGTGAGGCTAGTTGGACATACTGCCAAACATTCCATTCTCTGGCAACAGCTCTGGTGGACATTCCTGCAGTCAGCAAAACTTGAGACATCTGTGGTATTGTGTTGTGTGACAAAAATGCATATTTTAGAGTGCCCTTTTATTGTCCCCAGCACAAGGTGCACCTGTGTAATGATCATGCTGTTTAATCAGCTTCTTGATATGCCACACCTGTCAGGTGGATTAATTATCTTGGCAAAGGAGAAATGCTCACTAACAGGGATGTAAACAAATTTGTGCACAACATTTGAGAGAAATAAGATTTTTGTGCCTATGGAACATTGCTGGGATCTTTTATTTCAGCTCATGAAACATGGGACCAACACTTTACACGTTGCCTTTATATTTTTGTTCAGTACATAAGTATTCACACCCCTGAGTCAATACTTTGGCAGCGATTATAGCTGTGAGTCTTTCTGGGTAAGTCTCTAAGAGCTTTCCACACCTGGATTGTGTAACATTTGTCCATTATTCTTTTCAAAATTCTTCAAGCTCTGTCAAATTGGTTGTTGATCATTGCTAGACAACCATTTTCAGGTCTTGCCATAGATTTTCAAGTAGATTTAAGTCAAAACTGTAAATCGGCCTCTCAGGAACATTCACTTTTCTTGGTAAGCAACTCCAGTGTATATTTGGCCTTGTGTTTTAGGTTATTTTCCTGCTGAAAGGTGACTTAATCTCTGTGTCTGGTGGAAAGCAGTTAATTGCTTTTCCACATTTTTAGCAGTATTACTTTAGTGCCTTGTTGTAAACAGGATGCATGTTTTGGAATATTTTTAGTCTGTACAGGCTTCCTTCTTTTCCCTCTGTCCATTAGGTTAGTACTGTGGCGTAACTACAATGTTGTTGATCCATTCTCAGTCTTCTCCTATCACAGCCATTAAACTCTGTAACTGTTATAAAGTCACCATTGGCCTCATGGTGGAATCCCTGAGCGGTTCCCTTCCTCTCCGGCAACTGAGTTAGGAAGGACGCCTGTACAGTATCTTTGTAATGACTGGGTGTATTGATCCACCATCCAAATTGTAATTAATAACTTCACCATGCTGAAAGGGATATTCAATGTCTGCTTTTTTTTTTTTTTTTTACCCATCTACCATTAGGTGCCCTTCTTTGCGAGGCATTGGAAAACCTCCCTGGTCTTTGTGGTTGAATCTGTGTTTGAAATTCACTGCTCGACTCCGGGACCTTACAATTATCTGTATGTGTGGGGTACAGAGATGAGGTAGTCATTAACAAATCATGTTAAACACTATTATCGCACACAGACCATGCAACTTATTATGTGACTTGTTAAACACATTTTTACTCCTGAACTTATTTAGGCTTGCCATAACAAAGGGGTTGAAGGCTTATTGACTCAAAACATTTCAGCTTTTCATTTTTAATTCATTTGTAAGAATTTCAAAAAACATAATTCCACTTTGACATTATGGGGTATTGTGTGTAGGTCAGTAATCCATTTTAAATTCAGGCTGTAACACAACAAAATGTGGAAAAAGTCAAGGGCTGTGAATACTTTCTCTACACAGTATACTTCCTCTAGGTACATACAGTATATACTCTCTATATCTACCCATATCCATTTTGATCTATAGTTATAGGTTCATAGATTGATCGTTATTTTTTAGTGGAAAATTATATTTTGGATTTTCACATTGCACTCAATAACAGTTTAATGTAAGAATTTGATCAATATTGGTTTTTGATGGATGGTGATGATTTTGATAGACAGCATTTTATATCGATTTTTCCTGTTTATCTCTTTTGAACTACTAATAATTGAATGTGAATTCCGTCCTGTAGGATTTCACGGAATGCAGTCACATCACTCTCTATCAGAGGACACCGCTGGAAAAGACATGGTAAGGCACACGCACACACACACACACTCACATACATACATACACACACACACACACACACAGAGGACTGGGTTTAGAAACGCTAACCTAGAGTCAGTAGGGTATCTGGCCAATTCTCTGTAGCTAGTCTAGTGATTATAGACATTAGGCTGTCTGTCTGTAGTGGTCTGTCTGCAATAAGAGGGCATCAGTACCAGATCCTTCCCACCCAGCTCTACTGACTACTCTGTCCCGGAGTTCAGCATGCCATGGGTTCTCCACATCAGGACATTTATTTAGTTACTCATCATTCACTACATCACTGCTCATCTGTCTCCATATTGTTCTGTAGACATTATCACTGTCTATACATGTTACCTAGACATTATCACTGTCTATACATGTTACCTAGACATTATCACTGTCTATACATGTTACCTAGACATTATCACTGTCTATACATGTTACCTAGACATTATCACTGTCTATACATGTTACCTAGACAAGTTATTATGTTTTTACATGTTTACTGTCTATACATGATCACGGTCTCATCTGTTTGCATAGTTTACTGTATGCATTATTATACATGCATGTACATTGTCACAGTCTGCATTTGCAGTATCACTATACTCTGTATACTGTGTGATCATCATGATTTTGTCTAGGATTTTTTGTGTCATCTGTTTTGTGTGTGTGTGTGTGTGTGTGTGTGTGTGTGTGTGTGTGTGTCTCATCTGTGTATCTGTGTTTTATATCTGTCTCCATCTCCATGACCCCAGAGTCCCAGGAGGTCAGTGTAGACAGTGACCCGGCGACCCCTGGAGGTCAAGGGTCATCCATCCCAGAGATCAGTGTGACGATGCCCAACGGAGACTCTCTACGACCCCGTGACCCCCGACCTTTAACCCAGCCCGAGCCTGAGCCACTGGGGTCAGCCTCAGAGGTCAGCCCCACCCACGACCCAAGTCCTAGGGGTCAGGAGGTCAGGAGGCAGAAGTCTGTGAGGCGATTGGTGGACGAGGGTTCTGGGCCCTCCTCCGCAGGGAGGGCCCAGTACTAAGACCCTCCCCATCCCCGGGGTAACCTAGGTAACAGTGTGTGGAGGCGTGGTCTTCTCTAAGCATGACGGCTGATTGGTTGGCTGACTAACTTTCGTCGCGATGCGTTGCTTCCTGATATGTCCTCCGATTTCTCCTCCGATTTGCTGTGTGAGATCCCGTCTTCTTCCTCCTC
Source organism: Coregonus clupeaformis (assembly GCF_020615455.1). Taxonomy (NCBI): domain Eukaryota; kingdom Metazoa; phylum Chordata; class Actinopteri; order Salmoniformes; family Salmonidae; genus Coregonus; species Coregonus clupeaformis. The sequence continues at coordinate 48,784,201 of NC_059208.1, forward strand.
ATCACTCACTCCATCCTTTTTCCATCTGTTCTCCATTCACTGTGTGTGTGTGTGTGTGTGTGTGTGGAGGTATTTTGGTCTCTAAAACGCCTAGCTCCAACACATCACTGGGTTGCCGGGGGAGACAGACTGCTTTCTCCTGATTGGTTAGCTGCAGCAGCTGAGGAGGATAGGCAACTCTGGAATGGCCATTGGTCTCTTCCCCAGTATTTATTTAGTTTTAATTTCATTATGTATATCAGTTCAGTGTGTCTGAAGGACCTGCCTATCTGTCTGTCTGCTAGTATAAGATAGTAGCTAGTTGTCAGATGAGGGTTGTTAGCTGTGTGTGTGTGTGTGTGTGTGGTGGGTATGTGTGTTGCTTTCTGCAACTCCTGCTGCCCTGACCTCTGCCTGTTGCTGACCTCAGATAACTGCTAACTGGTGATACCTGGTAAGTTAACTGATCGTAGCACCACTAACTGTTATCACACGTAGTACAGCTGAATGGCAACCACTGCTTGAAGTGGAATGTAAAAAGGTGCCTTCATTCACTATCAGGGTCAGCACCAGCCCACTTCAACCACTGCTGGTTGGCTAACCCTCTGTCCTGTCCTGTCCTGTAGCCTGCTCTACTATTCTACTGTCTGTCGTTTAATGATAACTAACTCCTCTCTCTCCCTCCCCCCTCTTCATCCCCCTCTCTCTCTGGCTCTCCCTCCCTCCCTCCTCTCTCTCTAGACGCAGTGGATTTGGGTTCCCCGGATGAGTTGATGAATATCTCTGAAGTGGACGAAGGGGTGTGGCCTACAGGAGGGGCCGGCCCAGACTCCCTGACTCCGCCCACCATCACTATCAGCAACAGTGTTACCCCTGGGGTGGGAGGGGCCAAGACAGGAAGCAGGAAGTGGCATCTAGGCGGATGGTCGCATAAGGAGAAGGAGGCTTGTCCTCCAGGGGGGCAGACCCTGGGCGAGAACCTGGATCTGTCAATCAAACGTCTGACGCTGACGTCCAGCCAATCGGTGCCCAAGGGGCCGAGCCACAGTGCACTGAGCAGCCTATCGCGTACGGCCAGCGCCGTGTTCTCACGCTCCTTCGAGGGAAACAATACTGGGGGTATCCGTGGCAACCCAGAGGCTGGCCGCTATTCGTGCAGTGGCAGCCTGCAGGAGGAGGAGCTAGGCTATCTAAGCCCCACCCCCAAACACACCCAGCGCTCGCCCAGCATCAGCGTGCACTTTAGGAGCGACCTGTGAACCCTGACCTCTCACCCCCATCTCAACCCTCTAACCCCATGCCCCTGTACCTGTGACCTGTGACCTGTACTCCAAGCCTGCCAGTAGAACTGGAACACATTCCCTCTTATCCCCCGCCTCTCCTCACCATCCCCCTTTCTTTCCTCTCCATACCGTTCTTCATCTCTCCCTCTTCTTCTTCAGTAGGACAGCTGCCCCCTCCAGAGACAGGCTTCTCTTCTCCCCCTCCTCTCTCTCCAATGCGAGAGCCTGGTGTGAGACAGCAGGGAGCCTGGGTCCATCCCTCTGCCCTGGAACTACAGAACCACCTGACAGATCTGCAGACTGTGGACGCAGTAACTCACTACAACTGTTTTCTGAGAGGGTTTGGAAATGGAGTATTTAAAAGACTCTTGTTTGTCCTGTTTGGCTTTCTGTACATCCCTCCTGACCACGCCCACATCAGCGGGCAAGTACTGTGTGAGTGTGAATGCATGCGAGCGTTAGCGACTGTTTTTAGAATAAAGGTTGTTGAATGCTGCAATGAACAAGGTGTGATACTCCCAAAAACAAAATGAAAATAACTACAGTCTCTAGTGAAACTTTTAAGATGCCCCCCTTTCCTCCTTACACATCATGCAATAGGCCCTAGTGACTAGTGTTTGAATGAACCTAACACAATGTGACCTCCACACGCCCGGTGCCATAGCAACTATTTATTCATCCAGTCTGAATAATTCTGCATCCCACGAAATGATTAAATGACAGACTGCAAAAATGATAGAAACCAAAAATAATCATTAAAGTCTTTCATGTTTACATGTGAAAAGTATTGATTGATGATGTCATCCTACTAGAAGCAATATTTATCTTTATTTTCTCTCTGATCAGATCAAACAAGCTGATTGGGGTTGTTATGTTTCTGATCAATAAATGTATTGGGGCGGGTTTATTATGTTGTATGATAATGTATAAACTGTTTGTATGATGTAAACTGTGGTATTTTCCTATGACAGAGACTTGGGTTTTTAAATATAGATGCAACAATATATCAAACGCAGTGGGGTGCCTACCTGCTTACGGTATTGATATGCGTAAGCAGGAAGTCACCCCGTTGTCGATTCTGATGTCATATTGCTGCGTCTATCTTTAACTGTGGTGTTCTATGTACGGCAGACAGTGGTTATAAATGTGGTATTTTCCTACGAGAGGGAGGGAGAGACAGTTGTTGTTCTAGTTGTATTGAATCTCCATAGTGTTAAAGCACAAGAACCCAACCCAACCCAACCCTGCATGACATGTGCCTGATGGCCAAACCACACCACCACCATCCCGAACACACCCCTAGGCCTAGGAGTATTGGGTATAGGGGCTAGGGAATATTGTTAGGCCTATACAAGCTAGGGAATAGGTTTATAGGGGTTGGTTTGGGATTAGGCCTGTAAACACTGTCCTCTCTTCCAATCCCCTCCCACTCTGAAGTGTCAGTATAGTAATCTTGTGTTTAATTGGTTGATCTTTATTGAGTGATTGGTAGATTATTTTTATTAGATGTTAACATGAACTTTACTGTGTTTGTCTGTTCTCTGGTTCATCATCACCTGCTTTATAGCATAATGGAAATTGAGGATACAGACATAAAGAACACGCAACCTTTGAGGAGAGGCGCACTGTTGACTGGCGGAACATTTAAGTCAAAACGATTGCACGAAAGTCACACTCCTCTCTCCATTTGGTGGCAATGAAGTTCACTGCAGTGCAGATGGAGAGAACAGTGTTGGGTATCCGTAGGTCATCAGACAACACTGTTGTTTCCTACTGGACATCTGAATGCAGAATAAAGTCTGCCCTTCTGGAACCTTTGTTCTAGAACCAGTGTTCTATCATTCTGTCAGTGTTCTAGATCTGTTTTATATTCATACATTTACATTTACATTTTAGTCATTTAGCAGACGCTCTTAACCAGAGCGACTTACAGGAGCAATTAGGGTCAAGTGCCTTGCTCAAGGGCACATTAACGTCATTTAGCAGACGCTCTTAGCCAGAGCGACTCACAAATTGGTACGTTCACCCTATAGCCAGTGGGATAACCACTTTACAATTTGGGGGGTTAGAAGGATTACTTTATCCTATCCCAGGTATTCCTTAAAGAATGTTTCTGTATTCTGTTGCTTAACTGCATGTCATGAATCTGTACATATTGTTTTTGGACTTCAGTTGTTGGTTTGGCCTTTCTGTCTGAAGATAACTCACTGCTAGAGCTACTCTCTCTGAGAATAAAGTTGTTCTATATTTCACTATATGTCTGACCCTGTTCTTCATCATACACACACACACACACACACACACATTTATTTTACTATCCTTGTGGGGACCAAATTCCCATTCAAAATCCTATTTTCCTAAACCTCTAACCTTAACCTAAGCCTAAACCTAATTGTAACCCTAAACCCAAGCCTAAAATAGCATTTTTCCTCTTCCCACATGTCTGAATTTTCATTGTTTTGCTATCCTTGTGAGAACACATGGATAGTAAAAGTAAAAACAATCATCCTGACATGGGCCTAGCTCTCAAGCCAAAAAATCAGAGTGAAAGTATGTATTTATGATCATTTTAAGCGTAATGTTCATTTGAGAAGTGTGAGTTTGCTTGGAGCAGATTAACATTTCCCATTGCGTCCACAAAGTGGCGCTCGTCACATTTCTGATTGTACCAACTGTCGCAAAAACTCAAAACCACCTGCCTCGCTTTACGGCCATGCGTCGACTTTCGATTTTTCACGTCCTTCAGAGCCAGAACCAGTGAATCAACTAGCTACCTGTCTACCATGGCGAAGCTCAGCAAAGAGACCAAGCAGCGGCTGCAGACGGTATTCCAGGCCGGACAGTTCGTCATCCGCTGGGGTTTCATTCCCACGGTGCTCTACCTGGGTCAGTACGGGGGCTAGTTGGTTAGCTTAGCATGCTAGCAGTTCGGGCATGGGGGGGCTATGTCCAATTATTTGTGCTGACGTGGTATGTTGCTAGCTATAGCTAGCAAGGTTGAGATTTGGTTACGATTAACAAATTCAAATTCGGGGAACCTCGTTTGTGTAATGCGACCACTGCATGCAATTGTTATTGCATAATCAGCTGTATGTTTTTCCAATTTCAGTTAGCTAATTTTAGCTAAACTACGTCCCCACATTTATGGAGATTTGTGGCCGTAGTGAGACACATGGATTCCCTGTCGAAATAACGGCTAAATCACACCCAGTCATCATAGCCAGGGGTGTGAATGGGGAAACGAAACCAGTGAGACATTCGCTGAATCAGCTACCGCAGGAATACCCCACCTGTCAAACGAAAGTAGCTAACAAAAATTAGGCAAAACACACATTTGGGACTCCCACTGTTGGTCGGTGTGTGTGTACGACTTTTGCATGTTTCTCGGGTGAGATCTGTGGTCTCCCACGGGAGAAACCAAAGTCTTAACCATAAGTCCAGCGGTTCTCAAACTTTTGCCCTAGCACTACACTGCTGATAAAAAAGAATCAAAGCTTGATGAGTTGACAATGGGTAAATACATTTGAATTCAATAACTTTTTGATAGCATCCCTTTTGATTTAAACACAACTTTCCATACATTTGGCCATGGAAGACGTGGACCTGAAGGCCAAAACATTCAGGAGATAAAAAGTGCCCACATACCCCACCATACCATGAGATACCTATGTCTTCATCACTGGAAAAGATAAACAGTTGAGTTTGATATAATTTAAAAGCTTAGTGTTCTCAAACTATTTTATTATTTAAAAAACAAATGTCATTTTTAAACCTTTAATGTCAATTATCTAAAAACGTGTAAACTCAGATTTTTTGTTGTTGTAGCTTTTTTGTTGTTGTAGCTTAGACCCTATTTCACATCATTTCAGGTTTCTGTGTTGTGCCAGTTGACACATGCTCTTGAAAACTATGCGTCATTTCAATCATAGAAATATACTTCATAGAATGGACCCATCCCTTCAGACCACTGCAATTTAGCTGATACACCATTGACATTTTAATTGAATCAACATTTTTACTTCTAATTAGATGACAGCCAGTCCACTCAACATCGAATGTCAACTTAAATGGTCATGTCTATTCTATGATCTATATTTCTATGATTTCAATAGGTTTCCTATGGAGGATTGACGGTATAATTTAAAACCACAGATATTCCCATTCAAGTCAACATTCTCTGATGTGTGGACCTCCGCCCATCTTTGTGGTACCATTTTAAAGTTTACATTTACATTTTAGTCATTTAGCAGACGCTCTTATCCAGAGTGACTTACAGTTAGTGAGTGCATACATTTTAAATAATAAATAATATGCCATTTAGCAGACGCTTTTATCCAAAGCGACTTACAGTCATGTCATACAATTTGATTCCCATTTTAGTACATTTATCAGCCAAAACATGACACCCACACTGTATTGAAGAGCAGGTTGCGTCTCAACTGATGGCGGGCACAACACAAAAACCTCAGATGAAGTAAAATAGGGTCTAAGCTATAACATATGTCCATTTTTATATGGGGAAAAAAATCATTTCCCCCCCCGCCCCCAGAACTTATCAAATGCTTTTACAACCCTGTTTGTAAGCTTTAAATTATGGAAATCTCAACCATTTATATTTTCCAGTGATGAAGACATGGATGTCTTATGGTATGGTGGGGTATGCAAAATGGGTCAACATTGAGCACCATTATCTCCTGAATGTTTTGGCATTCAGGTCCAAAAAGTCACTTTCTGAGCACTTCTACAATGGGTATGGAAGATTTCGTTCAAATCAAAATGGGCCTTCAAAAAGTGATTCCTGTGTAGCTCAGTTGGTAGAGCATAGCGTTTGCAACGCCAGGGTTGTGGGTTCGTTTCCCACGGGGGACCAGTATGAAAATAAAATGTATGCACTCACTAACTGTAAGTCGCTCTGGATAAGAGTGTCTGCTAAATGACTAATAATAATAATAATATAGCTATAACATATGCAAATATGGGAAGAATTTAGCAGACGCTTTTATCCAAAGCGACTTAGTCATGTGTGCATACATTTTTACGTATGGCTGGTCCCGGGGATCGAACCCACTACCCTGGCGATACAAGCGCCATGCTCTACCAATTGAGCTACAGAGGCGACTAAAAATGTAAATGGATTTACCCTTATTTGAATCAGCTCTGTAGTGCTAGGGCAAAAACCAAAATGTGCACTCCTTGGGGTCCCCAGGACCAAGTTTGAGAAACGCTGTTTTAGCCCAATAGGAAATTCCTTCTTGGGCCGAGGGTGAGACTGATTTTCAAGTCGCAGCCAGGGCTACCTCATCATGAGACTGTGAGGCCGACTTTCTGCCTTCTGTCCCTCCACCCCTCTCTCTACATCTTTCCTTCCTCTTCTCCAACCCTCTCTGCCTCCTCTCCTACTCCCTTCTCACTTTCTACCCATCTCCCTCTAACTGCATCCCTACTTTCCAAGTGTGTCCCCCTCTCTAGGTGCTAACTGAGGGGGGGGTGCATCATGACCTGTATTCATAGACCAGTGCAAATTGCTATTGTCATCAACTTGCTACAGGCCGGGATAATGTTAATGCTAACCACAGACGTAGGAGACCACACCTAGCCCAGGGTAGACCACAGAGGACCCGGACAGTTTCGGTATCTGACCAGTAGTTACATTTAGCTCCAGGGTAGGAAGGAAATGGTTACAGCTTCTCTAGGAGGGAGATAATTACACAAGGGAAACTGAGTGTCTGCCACAAGCTAGCATTGCTACACAGTACACACACATACACGCTAACTATCTTCAGAGAAAGTGATTGGGAAACCCAGAATGTCAGCAGTGTGTCGGGAATGAGGAGGTTGATGTAATGTGGTGGCATGAATGACTGGAGTGAATGAAGTGTTACAGAAACAGAAATGTGACTAAAGATGAGTCCACTCCTAGAGCATTGCTGCTATTCTTTTCCCCTCCCCCCTCTCTCAGGTCAATAGTAGGCATTGGAGACTAAACACACCAGGGTTGGGGTCAGTTCGAATTTAAGTCAATCAATTCAGGAAGTGATTTGAATTTTAAATTAACAAATCCAACGCCTACTATTTACGCAACCCTGAAACACACCGTGATGACGAACAGTCAGAAGCAGTGGGTGGCTGTCCTATCGCTTTTGACCGGAAGATCGGCTGTCGTTATCTGTTAATTTCACGACAATTCTAGATGTTGAATCGCCTCCATTCGTTGACACGCACAGCTTTTAGCCGTTCATCTTTGCAATATGTCTTAGCTATAAGGGTAGTCAGTTCCAACATTCCGTTTCCTTCTCTGACATCTTTATTGGACCACAGAGAGAACTGCTGGCCAAAAGGGATAAGAGATGGGGGAAACAGAGGAGGAAAGCGAGAGGGAGGGAGAGAGAGGGGTGGAGGAAGGTGGTAGGGGAAATCCCAAAGCTGCCCAACTGAAGCTCCAGTTCGGAATGTTATGACGCGTCAATAGCTGGCCACGCAACACGCATGTTCACCCCTTATCAGGAACACGCTACTGACGCTAGATAACTACGTCACCTGTGTTTGAGTCAGAGGATATGATGGAGACTGTTTTATTGGAAAACCGCTCAGATACGAACAGACGTCACGTTACACAGGCTTTGAAAAAACGAAGCTCAGGAGTGCAACTAATGTTTCTTCAACAATTTGCTTCTCTTCATCTCTGCTCTCTTTTGTTTTTGATTGACAGGTTTCGCCCGAGGGGGTGATCCTGGTATGCCGGAGCCCAACATCCTGAGGTACGCTGTGTATGTCTGTCCGTCTCTGTGTGTCTGTCTGTGGTTTGTCCATCTGATATAGGAAATACGGTGTCATGACTCTGGTCAAAAGTAGTGCATTATATAGGGAATAGGTAGCAATACCATAAATAAGATAGTTTACTCAGGCCGTTTACCATTGAAAGAAATGGTCATGGTTCCTGTCTGTGTAAGTGGGCGTTTCCGCTCACTCGGGAGAATGCTTTTCCTGCGTGAGCTCATGGTTCCTCCATAATATCTGGCATGCTCACGCGAGAGAGGGAATAGCTGGCTCTGGTCAACTTATTGTCCCGACCAGAAATGTTTTGCCAGTGAGATGTCTCGCCCTGGGGCAAGTGGGGTGTCTCGCTTTCTCTACCGTCTCTGGCCATACCATTCAGACAAATATGACCTCTGAGCTTGTTTTCTCTCTTCCAGTTTGCTGTGGGGCTGAGGACAACCCTGACCCGGCCAATCACCTCCTCCAAACATGGTCATGTGACTCCCAGCTGTCACCATGGAAATGGACGCCATCTTTCCCTCACCAATTTCTATTTGGCCAATATATTATAGGATGGTTGGAACTTTCTTTGTCACTACACTCAGTTTGGGTCGGAGACCTGAAGCTCTGAACACCAAATGGCATGATGGACATCTTATTCTGAAACTGCACCTTTACTGCTGTGTGATGGACCGTTTCGCTCTCATTTAGTTTCCTCTCAGTTTGAAAACATGTAAAACCTTGTTGTCTTGTCATTTGGTCATGGATCTGTGTTTGTCTGTTTACTTTAAATGATCCTGTATAAAATGTCTGCCTGTTGGTTGGAAGTGGACCTGAGTTTGTTTATAAATCACCTTTGAGTGCGAATTATACCATGGAACCTCCTATACATTTTTATGGGCCTAATAGTAGCCTAAAGACAACTAAACTGTGTAAAAACATTTACTTTTTAATTTCTCATGAACACAACCAGTAATGATGTTTTCATCTTATTAACCAGTTTTCCATCCAACCTTTTTATGCGAGTAAAGTACATGTCGGATAAAAAGTGTCATGACTGGCCTGATGGAAACAACATTTGTCGGTCAACTTTCCAAATGTCGACAAAACAAAATAAGCTAGACAAGGTGGGATCGTTTTGTCGGTCAAATTAACTGTAAGTCGCTCTGGATAAGAGCGTCTGCTAAATGACTAAAATGTAAATTAATTATGCGAGAAATGGTGGTGGAAACGCCTTAATGTGCAAATATTGATATGATAACCATCATATCGAGGTAAAATTGGAGTCACGTGATGATATGGTGTGTGGTCCATGAAAAAAATAAAAATACTCAAACAAAAATAATGTATGCACTCACTAACTGTAAGTCGCTCTGGATAAGAGCGTCTGCTAAATGACTAAAATGTAATGTAAATATGGTCCTCCAAATACGACTTGGGAAAACATGCAGTTTTATTAGGCTACAGATGAAATAACTTACAGTGCATTCGGAAAGTATTCAGACCGCTTGACTTTTTCCACATTTTGTTACGTTACAGCCTTATTTTTAGTGGTGTAAAGTACTTAAGTAAAAATACTTAAAAGTACTACTCAAGTAGTTTTTGGGGGTATCTGTACTTTACTATTTATATTTTTGACAACTTTTACTTTTACATCACTACATTCCTAAAGAAAATAATGTACTTCTTACTCCATACATTTTCCCTGACACCCAAAAGTAACGGTGACTAACCCCAATCCGTACACATTTGCGCAACCGCGGCATTCAAACGAGGCTGCAATGAAAACTAATTGGACTGTAGCGACCGTGTTGGCGTCAAAATCCGGGGTGTGAACTACGTTTCTATTCAAGCGTTTGTTGACATGGTAATGACAGCCACAGTTTAATTGTGAAGATACATTTAGCGCCACCCTAAAAACCCTATTCAAATTCGACACAAACCTTCAAATAGGTATGTAATGAGACATTATATAAACTCTTTATAGTGTTTTATTTACATTTTAGTGGTGATAAATTGGACAAATCGGGTGAAAAAAAGCAGTTTCCCCACATATCTCCCCCTTTCACGATCACGCAGTAGTTTACGCTTCCCCACCCGCAATTTTTAAAAACACCCCGGCGGAGCTCCATTGCCGCCTTCAATCATGCAGAGACGGGCAACATGAAGGTCTCGGCATTGATTTTGCTGGAAAGGGGAGAAACTGCTTTACAATGGTATTCATATTACAGTTGACCTGGAAGTATTACGTTTTTGGGGCGCTAAAATAAGGTGAAATTTACAGAACAGCGCAATGTACCAAAGTTTGTTAGCTATCGTTACTCGTTACATTTTGTATGCTTAATCGGACAGAAAATTGTCCAATTCACACACTTATCAAGAGAACATGCCTGGTCATCCCTACTGCCTCTGATCTGGCGGACTCACTAAACACAAATGCTTAGTTGGTAAATTATGTCTGAGTGTTGGAGGGTGCCCCTAGCTACAGTGGGGGAAAAAAGTATTTAGTCAGCCACCAATTGTGCAAGTTCTCCCACTTAAAAAGATGAGAGAGGCCTGTAATTTTCATCATAGGTACACGTCAACTATGACAGACAAATTGAGAAAAGAAAATCCAGAAAATCACATTGTAGGATTTTTAATGAATTTATTTGCAAATTATGGTGGAAAATAAGTATTTGGTCACCTACAAACAAGCAAGATTTCTGGCTCTCACAGACCTGTAACTTCTTCTTTAAGAGGCTCCTCTGTCCTCCACTCGTTACCTGTATTAATGGCACCTGTTTGAACTTGTTATCAGTATAAAGACACCTGTCCACAACCTCAAACAGTCACACTCCAAACTCCACTATGGCCAAGACCTAAGAGCTGTCAAAGGACACCAGAAAAAAAATTGTAGACCTGCACCAGGCTGGGAAGACTGAATCTGCAATAGGTAAGCAGCTTGGTTTGAAGAAATCAACTGTGGGAGCAATTATTAGGAAATGGAAGACATACAAGACCACTGATAATCTCCCTCGATCTGGGGCTCCACGCAAGATCTCACCCCGTGGGGGTCAAAATGATCACAAGAACGGTGAGCAAAAATCCCAGAACCACACGGGGGGACCTAGTGAATGACCTGCAGAGAGCTGGGACCAAAGTAACAAAGCCTACCATCAGTAACACACTACGCCGCCAGGGACTCAAATCCTGCAGTGCGAGACGTGTCCCCCTGCTTAAGCCAGTACATGTCCAGGCCCGTCTGAAGTTTGCTAGAGTGCATTTGGATGATCCAGAAGAGGATTGGGAGAATGTCATATGGTCAGATGAAACCAAAATAGAACTTTTTGGTAAAAACTTAACTCGTCGTGTTTGGAGGACAAAGAATGCTGAGTTGCATCCAAAGAACACCATACCTACTGTGAAGCATGGGGGTGGAAACATCATGCTTTGGGGCTGTTTTTCTGCAAAGGGACCAGGACGACTGATCCGTGTAAAGGAAAGAATGAATGGGGCCATGTATCGGGAGATTTTGAGTGAAAACCTCCTTCCATCAGCAAGGGCATTGAAGATGAAACGTGGCTGGGTCTTTCAGCATGACAATGATCCCAAACACACCGCCCGGGCAACGAAGGAGTGGCTTCGTAAGAAGCATTTCAAGGTCCTGGAGTGGCCTAGCCAGTCTCCAGATCTCAACCCCATAGAAAATCTTTGGAGGGAGTTGAAAGTCTGTGTTGCCCAGCGACAGCCCCAAAACATCACTGCTCTAGAGGAGATCTGCATGGAGGAATGGGCCAAAATACCAGCAACAGTGTGTGAAAACCTTGTGAAGACTTACAGAAAACGTTTGACCTGTGTCATTGCCAACAAAGGGTATATAACAAAGTATTGAGAAACTTTTGTTATTGACCAAATACTTATTTTCCACCATAATTTGCAAATAAATTCATTAAAAATCCTACAATGTGATTTTCTGGAATTTATTTTCTCATTTTGTCTGTCATAGTTGACGTGTACCTATGATGAAAATTACAGGCCTCTCTCATCTTTTTAAGTGGGAGAACTTGCACAATTGGTGGCTGACTAAATACTTTTTTTCCCCACTGTATCTATAAATACAAAATAACATTGTGCTGTCTGGTTTGTTTAATATAAGGAATTTTAAATTATTCATACTTTTACTTTTGATACTTAAGTATATTTTAGCAACTACATTTACTTTTGGTACTGAAGTATATTTCAAACCAAATACTTTTAGACTTTTACTCAAGTCCCGTGTAGCTCAGTTGGTAGAGCATGGGGTTTGCAACGCCAGGGTTGTGGTTTCGATTCCCACGGGGGGCCAGTATGAAAATGTATGCACTCTCTAACTGTAAGTAGTAGTTTACTGGGTGATTTTCACTTTTACTTGAGTCATTTTCTATTAAGGTATATTTACTTTTACTCAAGTATGGCAACTGGGTACTTTTTTCACCACTGCTAATTTTAAAATTGATTAAATTATATTTTCCCCTCATCAATCTACACACAATACCCCATAATGACAAAGCGAAAACAGGTTTTTAGAAATGTTTGCAAATTTTATTTAAAAAAACTGAAATAGTATTCAGACCCTTTGCTATGAGACTCGAAATTGAGCTCAGGTGCGTCATGTTTCCATTGATCATCCTTGAGACATTTCTACAACTTAATTGGCGTCCACCTGTGGTAAATTCAATTGATTGGACATGCTTTGGAAAGGAACACACCTGCCTATATAAGGTCCCACAGTTGACACTGCATGTCAGAGCAAAAACCAAGCCATGAGGTTGAAGGAATTGTCCATAGAGCGCTGAGACAGGATTGTGGCACAGATCTGGGGACAGGTAACAAAAAAATTATGCAGCATTGAAGGTCCCCAAGAACACAGTGTCTTCCATCATTCTTAAATTGAAGAAATTTGGAACCAAGACTATTCCTACAGCTGGCCGCCCGGCCAAACTGAGCAATCGGGGGAGAAGGGCCTTGGTCAGGGAGGTGACCAAGAACCTGATGGTCACTGACAGAGCTCCAGAGTTCCTCTATGGAGATGGGAGAACCTTCCAGAAGGACAACCATCACTGCAGCACTCCACCAATCAGGGCTTTATGATAGAGTGGCCAGACGGAAGCCACTCTTCAGTAAAAGGCACATGACCGCCCGCTTGGAGTTTGTCAAAAGGCACCTAAAGGGCTCTACGACCATGAGAAACAAGATTCTCTGGTCTGATGAAACCAAGATTGAACTTTTTGTCCTGAATGCCAAGCTTCACGTCTGGAGGAAACCTGGCACCATCCCCGGTGAAGCATGGCGGTGGCAGCATCATGCTGTAGGGATGTTTTTCAGCAACACAGACTGGGTGACTAGTCAGGATGAAGGGAAAGATGAACGGAGGACAGTACAGAGAGATCCTTGATGAAAACCTGCTCCAGAGCGCTCAGGACCTCAGACTGGGGCGACTGTTCACCATCCAGCAGGACAACAACCCTAAGCACACAGCCAAGACAATGCAGGAGTGGCTTCGGGACAGGTCTCTGAATGTACTTGAGTGGCCCAGCCAGAGCCCAGACTTGAACCCGATCGAACATCTCTGGAGAGACCTAAAAATAGCTGTGCGGTGTCGCTCCCCATCCAACCTGACAGAGCTTGAGAGGATCTGCAGAAAAGAATGGGAGAAACTCCCCAAATACAGGTGTGCCAAACTTGTAGTGTCATACCCAAGAAGACTTGAGGCTGTAATTGCTGCCAAAGGTGCTTCAACAAAATAATGAGTAAAGGGTCCGAATAATTGTAATTATAAATTATGCTTTGTCATTATGGGATATTGTGTGTAGATTTGTTATTTATTTTCCCCTCATCAATTTCTCATGCAGACGAGCCTACCCGCACTGTATCTGCGAGCTGTTGGCTAGAGCACATGTACCAACACCAGTGTAGGCACATTTGCTTTTAACTATCGGTAAAGTTGACAATGCAATGGAAACTCATTGAACTTTAGATTTTTATTCAGTACATGAAAACTTAAGTGAAAAACACACCATTGGTGTGAAAATGAAATCTGTCTCCAGTTGGATGGAAACCTAGCTAGTTTCAAACATATAACTTTAAAAAGTAGGCCCCCTTGCGCATGTTCGTCCACTCAAATAATTCCAGCATCCAAACTGTGTACTGTGCACTCGCGCCATTAATGTAAAGAGACATCTGTTACAAAACACCAACAAGTGTAATGACATTCGGCGATTGTACACACACTCTTGTAGCCTTAATTAATTTATGCATCCCTGTAATTTAGGGGGACTAATTTCTCATTCGGGGGGTCTGAGACCCCACTTAATTCGCACTCTGCTGCTTGGTCAATTCACCTACCGATCAGTGGAAATTGAAATGCTTTGTTGTGATGACAACATGTTGTGAGAATAACCATCTGGTTGAAACAATGTTTGGTGAACAACATAGGAGCAACACATTTCTCTATTCTCAGATACCATTTATTATTCCTCTTTATATCCAAAACATTTGTCACAGTTAGAGCTGGGACGATGGACTGAAAATTATCGACACCGATCACTTATCGCAGGCATTTTGCTGAGATCATTCATTACGATAAGTAGCCTATACTAGAGAAATGTGAAGTTTGAAATGAAATAAGTTTGCTAATATGGGTGATTGTTAATGGGACATTTGATGGGTACAACCACCATCAAACTAGTAGTAGTCACAATGAAATGCAGTGACTAATGTACTGTAAAGGCACTTAGAGATAAATGTAATTCTGTGCTTGAAATCCATCAACATGTCATCATTAGAAAAATACATTTGTATGAAAAGAACACTATTTGCTATAAAAATAATATTAAATATATATTTGTATCAAAAGTTTCTAGAAAGTTAGATCCACAAAGCTTCTCGAGATCAAATAAATTAATCCAATTTTTAAATAAATTCAATACATTTTTCATCTCAACCATAAATACATGAATAAATATATAAATAACTGACCGTTTTCAAGTTAAGTCAAGTATTACATTAAATAACTAAAAATAAACAGCCGATTTAGAGAATAAGACACATCAGTGCAGGTTTTTCCTCCAGGCCTGATCTAACACACCTCTTCCCACCATGGTGTTGTCATGGTTACTGCCAGCCTTTGCCCCTCTTCCCCATGCTATAGAGGGTTATCTTGGTGTCGACCAGGAAGTGACGTAGCTCACTAAGGATGGCGTGAACGCTAGTCTTCCTCTCCCACTCTGTCCCTGTAGACACCTCACCCAGCACACGCTCCCTCTCACTGGCAGACAGGTCCTCTACTACCTCAGCAGCCTTCATCTGGAGAAAGAGACAATACATTAGGTAATCTGTGTGCCACAAGACTGCTAAATCCTAGGCATCTGGAGGAACTAAAGCAAGTCTGGGAAAATCTATCCATGGACCACAATGAAAGTCAACTTTCTAAAGAAAAGGGTATTTAAAGGAGCAATCTGCATTTGCTACATCCATTTTAGGACCTATAAATACATTATATATATATACCCATTTTGTACTCCAATGTTTGTAAAAATAAATTTAAAAAAAGTGATTACATTTCATTTAGATATCATGGATGGTCAGTCCTTGCATCCATAGCTCTGTCTATGAATTTGATAGTGGGTACATTTCTCCAGCCCCATCCCTCAGCTTTTTACCGAAACAGTGGTGGTGAGAAGGGTTGTTGTTGTTTCAACTGCGGATTGCACCTTTAAGTAGTATTATGAGGGTATTTAAGTAGTATTATAACATAATATTACTATTACATACCTTGTCTTTGACCAGCCCTATCAGGACAGTAGTCTGGTGCATGGCAGAGGGGAGCAGGGTGGATTGTGGGTATTCAGCCTTAAGGTGCTGGAGAAGAACCTGGTACACCTGTAGACCATGACTGATCTGCTGTAGACATGCCTCCTATAGGAGAGGGGACAACAAACACTGTCAATCAATTCATCAAAAATTGATTTTTTACTCCCTAGATTCTAGATGGAAGAAACATGGAGAGAAACCAGACTCCGAATGTCAGCCAGTAAAGATGTCTGCATGTTGCAACCTCACAGTTTCATTTATAGGATTTTTCATTTTGATCACAAAAGGAAACCTTGGCTTCATGATTTGGACTGAATTCCAGACACAGGTCTGAGCCATTCATTCATTCAACTTCATCTTTACCTTGTTGTAGTTTGATGTGGAGCAGGGGGTCTTGGAGAGGTGTGTGGGGATGGAGGGGACCTGGTACTGTAGGAATGATGACATCTCTTCCACAGGCTTCTGAAACTCCTCCACAAACTACAACACAAGGAGGAATAAAAGTTATACTTTTCAGATTGGTTTAATTTATTATTTTCAATGTTAGTATTGTTGTTTTCAATTATAACGTTTGAAGAGCCATTTATAATACAATCAAAAGTAAATCTAAAAACAACTCACCTGTTGGTCTCGGAAGTTGATCACCTCCTGAATGAGCAGCTTGATTACCTTCTTCCATTTCGGGGGCGCGCCCGGTTCACCGGAGAACGATTCTACCGCGAGCTCCTCTCCAGAGGTCCATCCGGACGTCGGGAGCTCAGAGGGCGCGCTGGGCACGGGACTCCCATTAACTACCAACACCACGAGCACTGAGAGGAGTGAGAGATCTGAAAGGAGGAGGAGAGCAAGAGCGGAGGGAGAGTGAGTGATAAAATACAACCCAGTTTATTTGACCAGGGAGAACGGTAGAATAGTGTGACGGCAGACTTACAGTGTGTAGAAGTCATGTTCCAGTTAATTGTTTGTTGGTGCTGTGTCCAGTGACTCTCTTGAGTGATGCTGAAGTTGGTAGGCTACTTGTTTTGTCTGACTGATGCTACATGCACCAGCATTTATATTCTCATTTTATCTCCTCCCCCGTTCTCCTTTTCATTACCAGTCAAAGATATTGCATTACCAGTCAAAGATATTGTTTAGTCCCAAATGATACTATTCCCTACATAGTGCACTACTTTTGTCCAGGGCTCTGGTCAAAAGTAGTGCACTATCTAGAGCTCTGGTCAAAAGTAGTGCACTAGGGAAAAGGGTGCCATTTGGGACAGAAACAGAAAGATATTACTACAGGAAGTCTCTAACCTGTAATGTTACGCATGTCAGCAGGTCTCTACTCTGTACCATGGAACACTCAGACAGGTAATCAACCCTAATAATCTAGAATGCAGGGTTGGGGTAGTTCACGTGTTTAAATTTCAAATTCAAGAATTAAGTGCCATTCATTCTTGTATTCTGTTTATTTACGCAACTCAATGAGAGGAAGAAAAGACGTGACGATAGGGAAGAAGAGCCAAGATAGAGAATGGAGGTGTGTCCGTTGTCTTGTAATATGGGGCTGCTCCCCAGCCCCAGACATTATTCAGAATCTAATATGGCTCTTTTGTGATGACATCAGGATGCAACAATCCTAGTAGTTGAGCGCATCATGGGGCAGTTTCACTTCACTAAGAAAACCCTCCGGAAAACCCTCTTAAGTGTCCTTCTGCTCGAAAGGCATTAATACAGAGCATTTGGAAAGTATTCAGACCCCTTCACTTTTTCCACATTTTGTTACGTTATTCTAAAATGATTAAAAAATTGTCCTCATCAATCTACACATAATACCCCATAATGACAAAGCAAAAACAGGTTTTTAGAAATGTTATTAAAAATAAAAAATTTAATTATCACATTTACAGAAGTATTCAGACACTTTACTCAGTACTTTATAGAAGCACCTTTAGCAGCGATAACAGCCTTGAGTCTTCTTTGGTATGACACTACAAGCTTGGCACACCTGTATTTGGGGAGTTTCTCCTATTCTTCTCTGCAGATCCTCTCAAGCTCTGTCAGGATGGATGGGGAGCATCGCTGCACAGCTATTTTCAGGTCTCTCCAGAGATGTTCGATCGGGTTCAAGTCCGGGCTCTGGCTGGACCACTCAAGGACATTCAGAGACTTGTCCCAGAAGCCACTCCTGCGTTGTCATGGCTGTGTGCTTAGGGTCGTTGTCCTGTTGGAAGGTGAACCATCGCCCCAGTCTGAGGTCCTGAGCGCTCTGGATCTCTCTGTACTTTGCTCCGTTCATCTTTCCCTCGATCTTGACTAGTCTTCCAATCCCTGCCACTGAAAAACATCCCCACAGCATGATGCTGCCACCACCATGCTACACTGTAGGGATGGTGCCAGGTTTACTCCAGACGTGACACTTGGCATTCAGGTCAAAGAGTTCAATCTTGGTTTCATCAGTCCAGAGAATCTTGTTTCTCATGGTCTGAGAGTCCTTTAGGTGCCTTTTGGCAAACACCAAACGGGCTGTCATGTGCCTTTTACTGAGAAGTGGCTTCTGTCTGGCCACTCTACCATAAAGGCCTGATTGGTGGAGTGCTGCAGAGATGGTTGTCCTTCTGGAAGGTTATCCCATCTACACAGAGGAACTCTGGAGCTCTGTCAGAGTGACCATCGGGTTCTTGGTGACCCCCCTGACCAAGGCCCTTCTCCCCTGATTGCGCAGTTTGGCCGGGCGGCCAGCTCTAGGAAGAGTCTTGGTGGTTCCAAACTTCTTCCATTTAAGAATGATGGAGGCCACTGTGTTCTTGGGGACCTTCAATGATGCAGACATTTTTTGGTACACTTCCCCAGATCTGTGCCTCGACACAATCCTGTCTCGGAGCTCTACGGACATTTCCTTCGACCTCATGGCTTGGTTTTTGCTCTGACATGTACTCTCAACTGTGTACCTTTCCAAATCATGTCCAATCAATTGAATTAACCACAGGTGGTTTCCAATCAAGTTGTAGAAACATCTCAAGGATGATCAATGGAAACAGGATGCACCTGAGCTCAATTTTGAGTCTCATAGCAAAGGGTCTGAATACTTATGTAAATAAGGTATTTCAGTTTTATCTTTAATACATTTGCAAATATGTCTAAACATGTTTTCGCTTTGTCATTATGGGGTATTGTGTGTAGATTGATGAGGAAAAAAAATTAATTTAATCAATTTTAGAATAAGGCTGTAACGTAACAAAGTGGAAAAAGTGAAGGGGTCTGAATACTTTGCAAATACACTCTACAACTTGATTGGAGACCACCTATGGTAAATTCAATTGATTGGACATGATTTGTACATGGCAACAGCTATACTAACAATATGGTCCATAGTGATTTCAATAGTAGTGTTTCCTTATACATTTTTGGGGGACCCAAAGTATGATTGGTCAAAATCCACTTTCTTCACTCCTACACTTTTTACATTGTGACTGACTCAACAGGTATTCACTGTTTAGTTTTAAATTATGACTGGGGAGGGAGCGCGCACACATATATCAAATTGTCCTATTTCTTAGTTTTTCAAAGTAATGTGTAATCAATTCAAATATATGCAGAAAAGGAAAAGTACACTTTGAGTCATATCTAGATCAGTGTGTGTGTGTGTGTGTGTGTGTGGGTGGGTGGGTGAGTGGTCCCTGGTAGACCACAGATAGACATCTGCAGTGACAGAGGAACACACTTTCACCTTTACGCATGCTTGCATGCGCTTGTCACAAGTGACACTGATTCTTACTAAACCAGAGACATTAGTATCTTTATATTACCATTATCTTTATATTACGTATCAGCATGTCTTATTGTCTGATATGCCTATTTATGATATCAAGTCCTAGCTTCCCCCTGAAGCTAGGACAGCAGAGTCCCTGGCCATCTTGTATGGACAGATTGGCATGGACTAAAGTGACATTGAGACAGCTGTTGCCAATTCTCTATCACCTCCTCCCTCCCCAAAACAAATTGCTAATTTCTAAGCACGACCCAAAACTAGAGTCAAAAGGAACTTACCTTCAGGACGCCATTCAGACCAGTGACCTCTCAACCGACGTATACATGTCCACCTCGTAACTGCTGCCCCTCTCAGCTGGTCAACTGCTGTGGGAAAAAGACTACACATACAACGCTCTCTATAGCACCAGTAAAGGAAAGTGCTTATTTCCAGCGTGTGAGTGTCACTCCAATTGTTGGCCAAAACAGTGCATTTGGAAAGTATCCAGACCCCTTGACTTTTTCCACATTTTGTTACGTTACGGCCTTATTCTAAAATGGATTAAGTAAAACATTGTCCTCATCAATCTACACACAATACCCCATAATAACAAAGCGAAAACAACAGGTTTTTTGACATTTTTGCAAATTTATGAAAAATAAAAAGCAGAAATAGATTATTTACATAAGTATTCAGACCCTTTGCTATGAGACTCGAAATTGCGCTTCTGTGCATCCTGTTTCCATTGATCATCCTTGAGATGTTTCTACAACTTGATTGGAGTCCACCTGTGGTAAATTCAATTGATTAGACATGATTTGGAAAGGCACACACCTGTCAGAGCAAAAACCAAGCCATGAGGTCGAAGGAATTGTCTGTAGAGCTCCGAGACAGGATTGTGTCAAGGCACAGATCCGGGGGAAGGGTACCAAAAAATGTCTGCAGCATTGAAGGTCCCCAAGAACACAGTGGCCTCCATCATTCTTAAATGGAAGAAGTTTGGAACCACCAACACTCTTCCTACAGCTGGCCGCCTGGCCAAACTGCGCAATCGGGGGAGAAGGGCCTTCGTCAGGGAGGTGACCAAGAACCCGATGGTCACTCTGACAGAGCTCCAGAGTTCCTCTGTGATGGGAGAACCTTCCAGAAGGACAACCATCTCTGCAGCACTCCACCAATCAGGCCTTTATGGTAGAGTGGCCAGACGGTAGCCACTCCTCAGTAAAAGGCACATGACAGCCCGCTTGGAGTTTGCCAAAAGGCACTTAAAGGACTCTCAGACCATGAGAAACAAGATTCTCTGGTCTGATGAAACCAAGATTGAACTCTTTGGCCTGAATGCCAAGCGTCACGTCTGGAGGAAACCAGGCACCGCTCATCACCTGGCCAATACCATCCCTACGGTGAAGCATGGTAGTGGCAGCATCATGCTGTGGGGTTGTTTTTCAGGACTAGTCAGGATCGAGGGAAAGATGAATGGAGCAAAGTACAGAGAGATCCCTGATGAAAACCTGCTCCAGAGCGCTCAGGACCTCAGACTGGGGCGAAGGTTCACCTTCCAACAGGACAACGACCCTAAGCACACAGCCAAGACAACGCAGGAATGGCTTCGGGACAAGTCTCTGAATGTCCTTGAGTGGCCCAGCCAGAGCCCGGACTTGAACCCGATCGAACATCTCTGGAGAGACCTGTGCAGCAACGCTCCCCATCCAACCTGACAGAGCTTGAGAAGATCTGCAGAGAAGAATAGGAGAAACTCCCCAAATACAGGTGTGCCAAGCTTGTAGCGTCACACCCAAGATGACTCGAGGCTCTAATCGCTGCCAAACGTGCTTCAACAAAGTACTGAGTAAAGGGTCTGAATACTTACAGTACCAGTCAAAAGTTTGGACACACCTACTCATTCAAGGGTTTTACTTTATTTTTAAAACTATTTTCTACATTGTAAAATAATAGTGAAGACATCAAAACTATGAAATAACACATACGGAATCATGTAGTAACCAAAATAGTGTTCAACCAATCAAAATATATTTCAGATTTTAGATTCTTCAAAGTAGCCACCCTTTTCCTTGATGACAGCTTTGCACACTCTTGGCATTCTCTCAACCAGCTTCAACTGGAAAGTCCCACTAAGCGCAAACCAGATGGGATGGCGTATCGCTGCAGAATGCTGTGGTAGCCATGCTGGTTAAGTGTGCCTTGAATTCGAAATAAATCACAGACAGCGTCACCTGCAAAGCACCCCATCACACCTCCTCCTCCATGCTTCACGGTGGGAACCACACATGCGGAGATCATCCGTTCACCTACTCTGCGTCTCACAAAGACACGCCGGTTGGAACCAAAAATCTCCAATTTGGACTCATCAGACCAAAGGACGATTTCCACCGGTCTAATGCCATTGCTCGTGTTTCTTGGCCCAAGCAAGTCTCTTCTTCCTATTGGTGTCCTTTTAGTAGTGGTTTCTTTACAGCAATTCGACCATGAAGCCTGATTCACGCAGTCTCCTCTGAACAGTTGATGTTGAGATTTGTCTGTTACTTGAACTCTGTGAAGCATTTATTTGGGCTGCAATCTGGGGGGCAGTTAACTCTAATGAACTTATCCTTTGCAGCAGAGGTAACTCTGGGTCTTCCTTTCCTGTGGTGGTCCTCATGAGAGCCAGTTTCATCATAGCGCTTGATGGGTTTTGAGACTGCACTTGAAGAAACTTTCAAAGTTCTTAATTTTCCGTATTGACTGACCTTCATGTCTTAAAGTAATGATGGACTGTCGTTTCTCTTTGCTTATTTGAGCTGTTCTTGCCATAATATGGACTTGGTCTTTTACCAAATAGGGCTATGTTCTGTATACCTTGTCACAACACAACTGATTGGCTCAAACGCATTAAGAAGGAAAGAAATTCCACAAATTAACTTTTAACAAGGCACACCTGTTAATTGAAATGCATTCCAGGTGACTACCTCATGAAGCTGGTTGAGAGAATGCCAAGAATGTGCAAAGCTGTCATCAAGGCAAAGGGTGGCTACTTTGAAGATATAACATATATTTTGATTTCTTTAACACATTTTTGGTTACATGATTCCATATGTGTTATTTCATAGTTCTGATGTCTTCACTATTTCTACGCTGTAGAAGTTAGTAAAAATAAAGAAAAACCCTGGAATGAGTAGGTGTGTCCAACCTTTTGACTGGTACTGTATTTAAATGTAATATTTCTGCTTTGTCATTATGGGGTATTGTGTGTTAATCCATTTTAGAATGAGGCTGTAATGTAATAAAATGTGGAAAAATAAGGTCTGAATACTTTCCGAATGCACTGTACATGCTCTATGTGTATGTTTTGTGTCTCCCGCGACAACAGACACGGGAGGCACGCCCGACAGAGCTGCGAGAGTCTACACCCAACGCTCCAACCTGCAGGCCCGGCGTAGAGTGAGAGACAGCCCAGCAAGCAGCCACCAAGAACCGAACCTGCCATTGATGACCGAACCAGCCATCGACTAACGAGCCCTGCTTGGGTAGAGCCTAACGAACTCTGCTCAGGTAGAGCCGAATGAACGAACATTGGCCACCGCTCCGTGAGTGAATCAACTGCTGTGTTAGTTTGCTTATAGGCCTAAATACTAGCACTTTTATACATTTCTAAACAGGCCATAGTGATACTGTGTATTGTTGTAAAAGCTGAATTTACAATGAACCTTTGATTGTACTTTGGCCTGCATCTGTGGTGGTTTGCTGTGCCATTTTAGAATTCTGCTTTTGACACACACAGCCTGGTTGTCCTAAAGATGATGTCCTTTAGGAAATGTCCATGCACATGGCAATTGATGGTCCGAGGTCCAGTGTCTATGATGTCAATTTGTCAGTGTTTGAGGGGACGATTGGACACCTCAGACGTCTTCTTCTCTCTCAAGATGAGACTTTGTCAGGCTAAATGTTCCAATAATTATTTCCTGGGAATCTGCTAGGTTGCGGGTTCAAACGTCATTCTCAAAGCAACAATACATTTTAAGGGTCTGTCCTGGTTAGATTCCACAGTACTAGGCAGGCTTGGGGTCAATTCCATTCAAATTCCAGTAAATTCAGAAAGTAAACCAAACTGACTGGAATTGAAATGGAATTGACACCAACCCTATTACTAGGACACATTCATATACACACTAATGTAACACTGTTAGTTCTGTTTTGTTATGTTATGAAAGCATTCCTGTGGTTAGTCTTGTTATTAGTTTGTAGTTTTAGTGTCTACTTGACCCTCAGTCAAAGTGAAACTCATATCCCTCCCCTCCATCCTAGAATGCAGACTCCTCCTGAAGAGCTGAACAATTTAGGCCCTAATTTTGCTAGAGCAAAGGATGTGTTATTGCTGACTGTGTGTATGTTATGTTAGGGGATATAAGTCATCACAAATGTTGGTATTATATTTATAGCTGTATATTCTGCTAAACTTCGTCAGCCTGTTGCACTTTCCTTCTACATTCTTTCCCATCCTCTCTTACTAACTCTCTATTCTCTTTAGTAATGTATTCTCGGAAAGTTCTGGCAGTCTGTGAGGTGCTCCGATTCCACAGAAGTACTAGGCTTGTGTGTGTGGGGGCCAAGAAGCCTGCGTCAGTAGGGTCCATCACTTAATGATATCCTCTCTGACTCAGTTTTGATTTATTCAGTATCTCGTTCTCAAAATATGTTTCTCCCCCTCTCTGCCCCCGACTGTATTGCTCTTCCAATTCATGACTCTGTAAAAAAAAACTCAGAGGTTCTGTGCTAAGTACAGTGGGGGAAAAAAGTATTTAGTCAGCCACCAATTGTGCAAGTTCTCCCACTTAAAAAGATGAGAGGCCTGTAATTTTCATCATAGGTACACGTCAACTATGACAGACAAAATGAGAAAATAAATTCCAGAAAATCACATTGTAGGATTTTTAAGGAATTTATTTGCAAATTATGGTGGAAAATAAGTATTTGGTCAATAACAAAAGTTTCTCAATACTTTGTTATATACCCTTTGTTGGCAATGACACAGGTCAAACGTTTTCTGTAAGTCTTCACAAGGTTTTCACACACTGTTGCTGGTATTTTGACCCATTCCTCCATGCAGATCTCCTCTAGAGCAGTGATGTTTTGGGGCTGTCGCTGGGCAACACGGACTTTCAACACCCTCCAAAGATTTTCTATGGGGTTGAGATCTGCAGACTGGCTAGGCCACTCCAGGACCTTGAAATGCTTCTTACGAAGCCACTCCTTCGTTGCCCGGGCGGTGTGTTTGGGATCATTGTCATGCTGAAAGTCCCAGCCATGTTTAATCTTCAATGCCCTTGCTGATGAAAGGAGGTTTTCACTCAAAATCTCACGATACATGGCCCCATTCATTCTTTCCTTTACACGGATCAGTAGTCCTGGTCCCTTTGCAGAAAAACAGCCCCAAAGCATGATGTTTCCACCCCCATGCTTCACAGTAGGTATGGTGTTCTTTGGATGCAACTCAGCATTCTTTGTCCTCCAAACACGATGAGTTGAGTTTTTACCAAAAAAGTTCTATTTTGGTTTCATCTGACCATATGACATTCTCCCAATCCTCTTCTGGATCATCCAAATGCACTCTAGCAAACTTCAGACGGGCCTGGACATGTACTGGCTTAAGCAGGGGGACATGTCTGGCACTGCGGATTTGAGTCCCTGGCGGCGTAGTGTGTTACTGATGGTAGGCTTTGTTACTTTGGTCCCAGCTCTCTGCAGGTCATTCACTAGGTCCCCCCGTGTGGTTCTGGGATTTTTGCTCACCGTTCTTGTGATCATTTTGACCCCACGGGGTGAGATCTTGCGTGGAGCCCCAGATCGAGGGAGATTATCAGTGGTCTTGTATGTCTTCCATTTCCTAATAATTGCTCCCACAGTTGATTTCTTCAAACCAAGCTGCTTACCTATTGCAGATACAGTCTTCCCAGCCTGGTGCAGGTCTACAATTTTGTTTCTGGTGTCCTTTGACAGCTCTTTGGTCTTGGCCATAGTGGAGTTTGGAGTGTGACTGTTTGAGGTTGTGGCTGTCTTTTATACTGATAACAAGTTCAAACAGGTGCCATTAATACAGGTAACGAGTGGAGGACAGAGGAGCCTCTTAAAGAAGAAGTTACAGGTCTGTGAGAGCCAGAAATCTTGCTTGTTTGTAGGTGACCAAATACTTATTTTCCACCATAATTTGCAAATAAATTCATTAAAAATCCTACAATGTGATTTCCTGATTTTTTTTTCTCAATTTGTCTGTCATAGTTGACGTGTACCTATGATGAAAATTACAGGCCTCTCTCATCTTTTTAAGTGGGAGAACTTGCACAATTGGTGGCTGACTAAATACTTGTTTTCCCCACTGTAGTTGTGTTTGCAGAGGGGAGATGAAGGCCCTTATCCAGAAACAACCCCTATGCAATTAACACTTCCCTATGCACTAGGCATTTCCCATAGTCCCTACTAGGAGTAGTTAGTGGTAGACTAGGAGTAAGAGTAGTTAGTGGTAGACTAGGAGTAGTTAGTGGTAGACTAGTAGTTATACAGTATTAGTAGTACACTGTTTCAGTAAGTAGGGAGAGAGTGTGACTGGGTAGAAATTAGGAGAGGAAAACCATTAGTCAGCAGTTTATAATAACTAGAGTTAATCAGAGAGAGTTTCTGCAGTCATAGGAGAGATGGTGAAATTGAGGGATGCCGAGAAAGAATGGTGTAATAGAGAGGCGAGAGATACTGTAGGAGGGATTCCACTCTAAACCATAGTCTCCCGAGTGGCGCAGTGGTCTAAGACACTGCATCGCAGTGCTAGCTGTGCCACTAGAGATCCTGGTTCGAATCCAGGTTCTGTCGATGCCGGCCGCGACCGGGAGACCCATGGGGCGGCGCACAATTGGCCCAGCGGATGTAGCTCAGTTGGTAGAGCATGGCGTTTGCAACGCCAGGGTTGTGGGTTCGATTCCCACGGGGGTATAAAAAACAATGTATGCACTCATTAACTGTAAGTCGCTCTGGATAAGAGCGTCTGCTCAAATGTAAAAATGTAAAAAATTCATGAAGTGTAGGAGTGCTGATCTAGGATCAGTTTTGCCTGTTAGATCACAATAAATAAAATAGCATCGACAGAGGGGACCTGATCCTAGATCAGCACTCCTACTCTGAGACGCTACTACTCAAAGACATGTCCAGGTCTGTCTGGATGCATACCACTGATGCACTGAGAGAAGTGTCTTCCAGTAGTGATCGCTAACCATACATGACTTTAACTTCTACAGTCGAGCAGGGCCATCTACTGGTCAAAGAGAGAGAATGCAGCTCTGCACCCACCACAGCAGAACTGACCCCAAGACCTGAGAGGATGGTGTGTGTGTGGAGCTAGTAACACAAGCATTTGGCTGCACATGCTTTAACATCTGCTAAACTGTGTATGCAACCAATAAACGTTGATGTGTGTGGAACAATGAGTAAAATATTTATGGTTTATAGATAATGGTTTCTACCGTGTCTTCTTCTAGAATGGGTCAACATCTCAGTCTGTTCCATTTTTAGAATCTTAATGTGTTCTATCAGAAGCTTAAGTCTCCTCTCCTCCCCACTGCTCTCTCTCAACTGCTCTATCCTCCTTTCCTCTCCACTACTCTCTCCTCTCAACTGCTCTATCCTCTCCTCTCCACTGCTCTCTCCTCTCCTTTTCCCTTCTCTCCACTCGTTTTTCTTCAGTGTTCAGTTGGAAGTGAATTGTATCTACGCCCCAGTAGCCACTTGCACTTTCAATATTTAATCAAGTTTGTTTGAAGAGCTCTATGATGGAAAATAGGTTTACTCTTGTTCTCACTCTTTCTCTCACCCTTCCTCCTCTAGTCTCTCTCCCTCTTCTCCCAGTCTCCCCACGCCCTCTGTACAGTACATACAGACCAAGCCATAACACCACATACAACACCCAAACCCAAGATCTCTCTGGTCTGAGAGAGTCTGGGCCTAACTGACCCCTAACCCCTGGTCTGACCATAGCCTTACATAGGCTGAATCCAGATTCTCTACCTTTCTCTCAAAGTGTGCACTTGTACACTCCCAGTCATGGATGTATCAATGGTGGAAACTCCCTCCAGTCAATACATAGACCAATCCAATTGTTTTAAATCCATGACGGGAGTGTGCAAGTGCATACTTTGGGAGAAGTGTGGAGAATTGGGATGCAGCATTTGTGCACTTGTTGCACACAGCCACTACCCAGAGTGCACTGGGACAACTTTGAGACACAGAGACTATGTAGGGTGAAACACTCTAATACACTTACATAAACCAGAAATGGGCTGTGTGTGTTAGTATAATCAGAGTGGCTGAAAGGGGCCAATTATGTGACATTAAGACTCTTATCAGGATAACACACATGACATCTCAGTTATACAACACACTCTATATTGGCCTATTGTTTTGACTTCAGCCCATTCACTCAGTGTGTGTGTGTGTGTGAGGGAGGGAGCGGCTGAGACAGAGACTTGTGTGTGCAATGTAGGTCTACAGTACATTTCATAGCTCTCACACCCTGATGGTGTGGCCTAATGGCCCATTGTTTACCTGTGGAAATTTGAGCCGCAGGTGAGGCGATGACGTAGCCTCCAGTCCGTCCTTTCCACCATTTTGTTTCTGAATGCCACAGAAAAGACAGCATTCCAACTCTTTAATACTACATTTATACAATGGCCCTCATTTGTCAACATTAAAAACGCAGCCTAAATGTGTTAATATTATCAAGATGTATCTAATTATGATTTAATAAAACAGGGATATGTTAAGTCGAAAATGTATTTAATGTTTAGCGAGGTGGTACGACTCCTCTATGCCTGACTACTGAAGGACTGAAAGATGGAAATTATGCAATTATGTTCTTCTGACCTGCAAGTCCCCCTCCCCTACACACACACATTGATAGTACAAGGGAGGAGGACATTGGGGTGGAGCAGCGTCGCGTGCTGCAGCGAATACTCGGTAGGTCGTTAAGGCGCGCGATTCGTCTGTTGCAGAACAGATGCAGGTCGGTGTGTGTGAATAAGAGAGAGGCGACAATGTGCCGTAGCTGTGAATAAGCGAGAGGCGACAATGAACTGTTACTGGTGTGTCTGTGTGTGAGAGGAGCGGAGCGGAGCGGGGGTAGAAGAGAGAAAGAGAGAGACAGACATGGAGGACTCGGAGCACAGTGGAGAAGACGGTATGGTCGGCGGCTGGCGGTGGAATAACCGAAACACCGGAGCTCGAGACCAGGCTCAGCTAAGGCAGAAGATCCGGGATTTACCGGGACTGTTGAAACATGGACTGCACCTAAGGAAGAAAAGCGTGAGTATTGACAGAAAAATGGCCCTTCAGTGTGTGTTTTGGTTAGTCCTTACGTCGAGTTACCTCCTCTCTCTGTCACGATTCACCTGGATGTGCTGTTGTTTCACACACGATCTCACTGTAGCACTGTGCGCTCTACAGGCTTCCGCCATTCACTGGTTACATCCATAATGTGTCCATAATGTGTTTTTAGCTGCCGTACCTCTGCAGTAGCCAAGGCAACACACACACGTCTTAGTCCAGTCTTGAATCAGTTTCACCAGAGATGTTACTTGCCCATTCATGTAGCCTACTGTAATGCCCCCTTGGGTTCTAGGGAGTTAACATTTACATTACATTTACATTACAGTTAAGATGTTATCTGACAATGACAGTGGTACTAAAGGTGTTTCTCAACTCTCCTCAAGTGTGTGTGTGTGTGTGTGTGTTGAAGTGTGAAGGTATGGTAGCTCTGCTAAGACTTGTCCTGGAGGAGGGAGGGACACACACACACCTAACCTACACACACAGTAATAAAGAACTGAGTGACTGTCAAATGTGTGAGGCCAGGGTTTGTAGGCAAGGCTGTAAAGAGACTACACAAGAGATTAGGTCTGTCCTGACATGTTCAGGAATCTAATTAATAGTTGTATAACAGATGAAAGCAATGGAGATCTTGTGATGTATGTTATAGAGGTGTTGTCAGACAACAGCTGTAGTAGAAAGATCACAGTAAGGGTGTCAAGTGTGTGTTTGTCCTAAAGGGACGTTGTCATGCAGTGTGTGTGGTGTGGTTGATTTCATGTTTCCATTTTGACTCCCCTGTGTTACGGATCTATCAGAGAGCAACACAAGATGAGCTTGTGTGTGTGTGTGTGTGTGTGTGTGTGTGTATTAGAGGTCTTCACGGGTCCACCCAAGACCCAACCCGGAACCTGAGCAGGTCCAAAATTCAAACTTTTTCCTCGGGTCGGATCCTGTTTGATTGTCATCGGGTTTATGTAACTACAGCTGATAGGCCGACTGGACCCGACCACGGCTCTGCATAGCCTATAGCATATTTATTTTATGCTAATAACATGCTGACCAAACCGTCTCCGCGTGTTGATTTTGTCTATCCCAACGTGATGCATTCCATGACACGCAGGTTAAAATACCAAAACCAACTGTGAACCAACTATATTCATTTGGGGACAGGTCGAAACACACAAAACATGAATGAGCTTTTAGCTAGCTTGCTGTTGCTGGCTAATTTGTCCTGGAAAATAAACATTGGGTTGATATTTTACCAGAAATGCATATGGTCCTCTTTTTTTGCTGGATCTTTGTAGAATTTTGACCCATGTAGAGTCATACAAAATCTTATGTTCTCTACTCTGACAATTAATCCACTGATAAAGAGGGGAAACCTAGTTAGTCTTTATCCTTGTTCATTGTTGTTCTTCTGTGGATTTTATATGGCGGTTGGCAACCAACTTTAAGAAAATCAAATCAAATTGTATTTGCCACATGCGCCGAATACAACAGGTGTAGACCTTACAGTGAAATGCCTACTTACAAGCCCTTAACCAACAATGCAGTTTTAAGAAAAATAAGTGTTAAGTAAAAAACAGATAAAAATAAAATAAAATTAAAGAGCAGCAGTACAATTAAATAACAGGAGGGAGGCTATATAGGGGGGTACCGGTACAGAGTCAATGTGTGGAGGCACAGGTTAGTCAAGGTAATTGAGGTAATATGTACAGTACCAGTCAATAGTTTGGACATACCTACTCATTCAAGGGTTATTTTTTGTCTTTATTTTTACTATTTTCTACATTGTAGAATAATAGTGAAGACATCAAAACTATGAAATAAAACATATGGAATCATGTATTAACCAAAAAAGTGACAGCTTTGCACACTCTTGGCATTCTCTCAACCAGCTTCACCTGGAATGCTTTTCCAACAGTCTTGAAGGAGTTCCCTCATATGCTTAGCACTTGTTTGCTGCTTTTCCTTCACTCTGCCGTCCGACTCATCCCAAACCATCTCAATTGGGTTGAGGTCAGGGGATTGTGGAGGCCAGGTCATCTGATGCAGCACTCCACCACTCTCCTTCTTGGTAAAATAGCCCTTACACAGCCTGGAGGTGTGTTGGGTCATTGTCCTGTTGAAAAACAAATGATAGTCCCAAAAAGCCAAACCAGATGGGATGGTGTATCGCTGCAGAATGCTGTGGTAGCCATGCTGGTTAAGTGTGCCTTGAATTCTAAATAAATCACAGACAGTCTCACCAGCAAAGCACCCCCACACGATAACACCTCCTCCTCCATGCTTTACGGTGGGAACTACACATGAAGAGATCATCCGTTCACCCACACAGCGGTTTTAACCAAAAATCTCGAATTTAGACACCAGACCAAAGGACATATTTCCATTGCTCGTGTTTCTTGACTCAATCAGATCTCTTCTTCTTATTGGTGTCCTTTTAGTAGTGGTTTCTTTGCAGCAATTTGACCATGAAGGCCTGATTCACACAGTCCCCTCTGAACAGTTGATGTTGATGTTGAGATGTGTCTGTGACTTGAACTCTGTGAAGCATTTATTTGGGCTGCAATTTCTGAGGCTGGTTACTCTAATGAACTTATCCTCTGCAGCAGAGAACTCTGGGTCTTCCATTCCTGTGGTGGTCCTCATGAGAGCCAGTTACATCATGGCGCTTGATTGTTTTTGCGACTGCAATTGAAGAAGCGTTCAAAGTTCTTGAAATGTTCCATATTGACTGACCTTCATGTCTTAAAGTAATGATGGACTGTCATTTCTTTTTGCTTATTTGAGCTGTTCTTGCCATAATATGCAAATAGTCCGGGTAGCCATGATTAGCTGTTCAGGAGTCTTATGGCTTGGGGGTAGAAGCTGTTAAGAAGCCTTTTGGACCTAGACTTGGCGCTTCGGTACCGCTTGCCGTGCGGTAGCAGAGAGTACACTCTATGACTAGGGTGGCTGGAGTCTTTGACAATTTTTAGGTCCTTCCTCTGACACCGCCTGGTATAGAGGTCCTGGATGGCAGGAAGCTTGGCCCCAGTAATGTACTGGGCAGAACGCACTACCCTCTGTAGTGTCTTGCGGTCGGAGGCAGAGCAGTTGCCATACCAGGCAGTGATGTAACCAGTCAGGATGCTCTCGATGGTGCAGCTGTAGAACCTTTTGAGGATCTGAGGACCCTTGCCAAATCTTTTCAGTCTCCTGAGGGGGAATAGGCTTTGTCGTGCTCTCTTCACGACTGTCTTGGTGTGTTTGGACCATGATAGTTTTGGTGATTTGGCACCAAGGAACTTGAAGCTCTCAACCTGTTCCACTACAGCCCCGTCGATGAGAATGGGGGCGTGCTCAATCCTCTTTTTTTTCCTGTAGTCCACAATCATCTCCTTTGTCTTGATCACGTTGAGAGAGAGGTTGTTATCCTGGCACCACACGGCCAAGTCTCTGACGACCTCCCTATAGGCTGTCTCATCGTTGTCGGTGATCAGGCCTACCACTGTTGTGTCGTCAGCAAACTTAATGATGGTGTTGGAGTCATGCCTGGCCATGCAGTCATGGGTGAACAGGGAGTACAGGAGGGAACTGTGCACGCACCCCTGAGGGGCCCCCATGTTGAGAATCAGCGTGGGAGATGTGTTTATCTACCCTTACCACCTGGGGGCGGCCCGTCAGGAAGTCCAGGATCCAGTCGCAGAAGGAGGCCCAGGGTCCTTAGCTTAGTGATGAGCTTTGAGGGCACTATGGTGTTGAACGCTGAGCTGTAGTCAATTAATAGCATTCTCACGTAGGTGTTCCTCTTGTCCAGGTGGGAAAGGGCAGTGTGGTGTGCAATAGAGATTGCATCATCTGTTGCGGTATGCAAATTGGAGTGGGTCTAGGGTTTCTGGGATAATGGTGTTGATGTGAGCCATGACCAGCCTTTCAAAGCACTTCATGGCTACAGACGTGAGTGCTACGGGTCGGTATTCATTTAGGCAGGTTACCTTAGTGTTCTTGGGCACAGGGACTATGGTGGTCTGCTTGAAACATGTTGGTATTACAGACTCAGTCAGGGACATGTTGAAAATGTCAGTGAAGATACTTGCCAGTTGGTCAGCGCGGCCTTGTGAATGTTGACCTGATTTTAAAAGTCTTACTCACATCGGCAACGGAGAGCGTGATCACATAGTCATCCGGAACAGCTGATGCTCTCATGCATGCTTCAGTGTTGCTTGCCTCGAAGCGAGCATAGAAGTGATTTTAGCTCGTCTGGTAGGCTCGTGTCACTGGGCAGCTCGCGGCTGTGCTTCCCTTTTGTAGTCTGTAATAGTTTTCAAGCCGTGCCACATCCGACGAGCGTCAGAGCCGGTGTAGTACGATTAAATCTTAGTCCTGTATTGAGATCTTTGCCTGTTTGATGGTTCGTCAGAGGGCATAGCGGGATTTCTTATAAGCTTCCGGGTTAGAGTCCCGCTCCTTGAAAGCGGCAGCTCTACCCTTTAGCTCAGTGTGGATGTTGCCTGGAATCCATGGCTTCTGGTTGGGGTATGTACGTACAGTCACTGTGGGGACGACGTCATCGATGCACTTATTAATGAAGCCAGTGATTGATGTGGTGTACTCCTCAATGCCATCGGAAGAATCCCGGAACATATTCCAGTCTGTGCTAGCAAAACACTCCTGTAGCTTGGCATCTGCGTCATCTGACCACTTCCTTATTAACCGAGTCACTGGTGCTTCCTACTATAGTTTTTGCTTATAAGCAGGAATCAGGAGGATAGAGTTATGGTCAGATTTGCCAAATGGAGGGCGAGGGAGAACTTTGTACGCATCTCTGTGTGTGGAGTGAAGGTGGTCTAGAGTATTTTTTTCCTCTGGTTGCACATTTAACATGCTGGTAGAAATGAGGTAGAACGTATTTGTTTCCCTGCATTAAAATCCCCGGCCGCTAGGAGCGCTGCCTCTGGATGAGTGTTTTCCTGTTTGCTTATGGCCTTATACAGCTCATTGAGTGCAGTCTTCAGCACAATTGTTTAGGGGGCCGTAAAACGGCAGCCATCTCCTCCGGCGCCATTACCAGTGTTGTGTTCGAGACCACCTAAAGCGAGACCGATCCAAGACCGGACCAAATCGAGTCCGAGTCAAGATCAAGACCGGAGGGGAGACGAGACCGAGTCAACACTGAGACAGGGAGGGGAACAAGGGGTCCGAGACAGAGTCAAGACCGAGACCAGAAAAATGAGAGTCCAATTCAAGACCATGATTGTAATTTTGTCAAATTACCACCATAATAACAGTAAAAATGTCCACTATTTCTGTGTTCATATTTCAGAAAAACATATTGATTCTTTAGACATTTAAAATAGTGACAAAATGCATGCTGAGGGAAAGTAGAGCCAGTCTACAAATTACTACTAACCCAAACACAGTAGGGAACAATGGGCCTTCTATGCCTTCAGAGAGGGCTAAGTATTTATAAAATAATCATTATAATTATAAACTCAGCAAAAAAAGAAACGTCCCTTTTTCATGACCCTGTCTTTCAAAGATATTTAGTCAAAATCCAAATAACTTCACAGATCTTCATTGTAAAGGGTTTAAACACTGTTTCCCATGCTTGTTCAATGAACCATAAACAATTAATGAACATGCAGCTGTGGGACGGTTGTTAAGACACAAACAGCTTATAGACGGTATGCAATTAAGGTCACAGTTATGAAAACTTAGGACACTAAAGAGGCCTTTCTACTGACTCTGAAAAACACCAAAAGAAAGATGCCCAGGGTCCCTGCTCATCTGCGTGAACGTGCCTTAGGCATGCTGCAAGGAGGCATGAGGACTGCAGATGTGGCCAGGGCAATAAATTACAATGTCCGTACTGTGAGACGCCTAAGACAGTGCTACAGGGAGACAGGACGGACAGCTGATCGTCCTCGCAGTGGCAGACCACGTGTAACAGCACCTGCACAGGATCGGTACATCCGAACATCACACCTGCGGAACAGGTATAGGATGACAACAACAACTGCCTGAGTTACACCAGGAACGCACAATCCCTCCATCAGTGCTCAGACTGTCCGCAATAAGCTGAGAGAGGCTGGACTGAGGGCTTGTAGGACTGTTGAAAGGCAGGTCCTTACAACGTAGCCTATGGGCACAAACCCACCGTCGCTGGACCAGACAGGACTGGCAAAAAGTGCTCTTCACTGACAAGTCGCGGTTTTGTCTCACCAGGGTTGATGGTCGGATTCGCGTTTATCGTCAAAGGAATGAGCATTACACCGAGGCCTGTACTCTGGAGCGGGATCGATTTGGAGGTGGAGGGTCCGTCATGGTCTGGGGCGGTGTGTCACAGCATCATCGGACTGAGCTTGTTGTCATTGCAGGCAATCTCAACGCTGTGCTTTACAGGGAAGACAGCCTCCTCCCTTGTGTGGTACCCTTTCTGCAGGCTCATCCTGACATGACCCTCCAGAATGACAATGCCATTAGCCATACTGCTCGTTCTGTGCGTGATTTCCTGCAAGACAGGAATGTCAGTGTTCTGCCATGTTCAGCCAAGAGCCAGATCTCAATCCCATTGAGCACGTCTGGGACCTGTTGAATCGGAGGGTGAGGGCTAGGACCATTCCCCCAGAAATGTCCGGGAACTTGCAGGTGCCTTGGTGGAAGAGTGGGGTAACATCACACAGCAAGTACTGGCAAATCTGGTGCAGTCCATGAGGAGGAGATGCACTGATTGTTACTTTTGATTTTGACCCTCCCTTTGTTCAGGGACACATTATTCAATTTCTGTTAGTCACATGTCTGTGGAACTTGTTCAGTTTGTCTCAGTTGTTGAATCTAGCTATGTTCATACAAATATTTACACATAAAAATAAACGCAGTTGACTGAGAGGACATTTCTTTTTTTGCTGAGTTTTATAATAATGATAATTCTGTTATTATTTTCAATGATGTTCTAATTTTAATTTCTTCCGTTTTTGTTGGAAAGGAAAGGGTTAACCCTGAAGAGAGAAAAAGATCCAATCAGGATATTTTTGGGGGGTCTCTGGGGAGATCAATCTAGCTAGCTAAGTCAGCCATTGGCTAGGCCATCAGAAGCTAGATAAAGGCATCTGCCATTCAACTGGATTAGGGCAACATTTTGGAGTGACAGTGGAATCAACCAATCACATTTTGACTTAATGGGTGGGACCATTTTTAGAAAACGTATGGAAAATTATTTGTGAAGGCCAACAGGTCACTGCGCAATAGCGAGCAGTAGTTTTTCCACGGTCTAGTTAGCTAGCTTTTGGTGTCGGCTAGTTTGCAGCGTTTACAGCAGGTGTTATCAAAGAGGATGTTGTTGCTAATTTGGTAGCTTCTCCCTTTTCAAGAATAACTTTCAACAAGAAGTTTCAAATTATCATTAACGGGTGAGTGGAACAGTGTTTTTTTATTGCAGCGCGCTTGCTGTTGTTAGCCATCTCTGAAAATAACTTGTGTGTGAAACATTGTTGCATTTAAAGTGGAACTGACAGCATTTTAGAAACATTACATCTTATTAAAATCAGTTCATATACACCCCCAGGAAGAATATGACACTTTAAAAAACATTTTCTGACAAGCGACCACTTAGATATGGGCATTTTCACGTTTTCATAAATTCTTAGAATGTTTGGGAATTACGCGTACTAAGGCATTTGTGAATATTCTATAGCAATATAGAGTGAGAAAGCGGCCGTGCGTTTGGACAATTAATAGACACTGCAGTAAATAAAACCGAATAAAAACATCTGTCTTGTCCAGGACCGGAGTCTACACAGACCGATGCGCTATAGCCAATCAGAGCTACAGTAGGCCTTTATACAAAGAGGCCATTTGCCACACGGGCCTGCCATCATTCACTTTGAACTGGACTGTGTGTTTACAGGCATTTGCAACAGCACGACTTTAGATCATTAGAACGCATTCGCCAAAAGCCACAAAATACACCTGAATGGATTTCTGCAAATATGTAAACTGGTAAGCTGGTTGAGAGAATGCCAAGAGTGTGCAAAACTTTCATCAAGGCAAAGGCTGGCTACTTTGAAGAATCTAAAATATATTTTGATTTGTTTGACACATTTTTGGTTACTATATGATTCCATATGTGTTATTTCATAGTTTTGATGTCTTCACTATTATTCTAGAATGTAGAAAATAGTAAAAATAAAGAAAAACCCTGGAATGACTAGGTGTGTCCAAACTTTTGACTGGTACTGTACATATTACCTCAATTAACTCGACTAACCTGTACCCCCGCACATTGACTCGGTACCGGTACCCCCTGTATATATAGTCTCGTTATTGTTATAATTTTTTTTTACTATAGTTTATTTAGTAAATGTTTTCTTAACGCATATTTTTCTGAAAACTGCATTGTTGGTTAAGGGCTTGTAAGTAAGCATTTCACGGTAAGGTTTACACTTGTTGTATTCGGCGCATATGACAAATACAATTTGATTTGATCTTTCAATCACCCACGTGGTTATATGCTCCTAAAAACCAATGAGGAGATGGGAGATGCAGGACTTACATTCGCGTCAATGAGCGTCTGCGTAGCCAGGTGCTAAAATAGATCCAAGTTCTATTTTTGCGCCTGGCTACACAGACGCTCGTTGACGAGCGCAAGCAGTTTGGATGAAAGGATTGAATAACATGTATGTGCAAATGTATTTTACAACGTGGGCGGTGGTCAGCATGTACGGTGAATTTATTGACTTATAGAAGGCCTAGCCAACCTATTCGTTAACCAGAAGAGCAACTTGGCTGATAACATAATTATTTGTCACTCGGGTTCAATCGGGTCTGGTCTAGACCGGGACCCGTTAGGTCTGGTTGTCGCCGGGTCCGGGTCTGATTGTTTTCGGGTTCCCTTTTTAAAAGAGAAATCCGGGTCTCATTGTCCTCAGGTCCAACTTTTTAGACCTGAGAAGACCTCTGGTGTGTGTGCCCTGTGTGTGAATGTGCATTGTTTGTGTATGCCCAGCTTGCAGAGCTACAACTCTTAGCCACGCTCAGTACTCTAATCTGAGAGTAATCAATTTCTACCAGATAATGACCCCCACACACACACCCTTCTCGCTTTGAAGTCATCACATAGATAAACACGTTGGCGTGTGCTATCTCTCTCTCTCTCCATATTTCTCTCTTGTTCACCTGTCTCTGTCAGTAGTGGCCTCAGGCTCTGTGACAGCACAGCTCTGCTTTCTATCCTGTCCAGGAGGAGATGAGGGGAAAGGGTTTACCTAGTCAGTTGTACAACTGAATGCATTCAACTGAAATGTGTCTTCCGCATTTAACCCAACCCCTCTGAATCAGAGAGGTGCGGGGGGCTGCCTTAATCAACATCCACGTCATCGGCCCCCGGGGAACAGTGGGTTAACTGCCTTGCTCAGGGGCAGAACGAAATATTTTTACCTTGTCAGCTCGGGGATTCGATCCAGCAACCTTTCGGTTACTGGCCCAACACTCCTATCCGCCAGGCTACCTGCCACCGATGAGGTGTGTGAGAGGGAATAGGCACTAGTGATGGGTAATGATATTATATCGGTTTAAATTAATAACATTGCAACTGTGTGGACTTCACTTCGACAGCTTTGTGAAAATCAGACAACCGCTTGCTAATTTCCCATTGGACCAAGTGTGAATGTTCTGGGGGCCTAACCTACCCAACCAGTTTGAATACAAAGGGAACCCAGTTGATGGCCCATCAGCAGGCAGTTCAGTAGGCCTATGCTAAATTGAGTCTGTGAGAGGATGTTTTGCTTGCAGGAACAGTCACGTATGCTCTTTTACATAATAGTGTAGGTTAACAGCAAGGATAAACCGATATTACAATATTCCTGGCTCATATCGATATCAAACAATATCGATATATCGAATTATCAATATTGATGCCCAACACTACTAGGTACCAAACTAGTTTCTTACAGTGAGGGGAAAAAAGTATTTGATCCCCTGCTGATTTTGCACGTTTGCCCACTGACAAAGAAATGATCAGTCTATAATTTTAATGGTAGGTTTATTTGAACAGTGAGAGACAGAATAACAACAAAGAAATCCAGAAAAACGCATGTAAAAATTTTTATAAATTGATTTGCATTTTAATGAGGGAAATAAGTATTTGACCCCCTCTCAATCAGAAAGATTTCTGGCTCCCAGGTGTCTTTTTTATACAGGTAACGAGCTGAGATTAGGAGCACACTCTTAAAGTGAGTGCTCCTAATCTCATCTTGTTACCTGTATAAAAGACACCTGTTCACAGAAGCAATCAATCAATCAGATTCCAAACTCTCCACCATGGCCAAGACCAAAGAGCTCTCCAAGGATGTCAGGGACAAGATTGTAGACCTACACAAGGCTGGAATGGGCTACAAGATCATCGCCAAGCAGCTTGGTGAGAAGGTGACAACAGTTGGTACGATTATTCGCAAATGGAAGAAACACAAAAGAACTGTCAATCTCCCTCGGCCTGGGGCTCCATGCAAGATCTCACCTCGTGGAGTTGCAATGATCATGAGAACGGTGAGGAATCAGCCCAGAACTACACGGGAGGATCTTGTCAATGATCTCAAGGCAGCTGGGACCATAGTCACCAAGAAAACAATTGGTAACACACTACGCCGTGAAGGACTGAAATCCTGCAGCGCCTGCAAGGTCCCCCTGCTCAAAAAAGCACATATACAGGGCCGTCTGAAGTTTGCCAATGAACATCTGAATGATTCAGAGGAGAACTAGGTGGAAGTGTTGTGGTCAGATGAGACCAAAATCGAGCTCTTTGGCATCAACTCAACTCGCCGTGTTTGGAGGAGGAGGAGGAATGCTGCCTATGACCCCAAGAACACCATCCCCACCGTCAAACATGGAGCTGGAAACATTATGCTTTGGGGGTGTTTTTCTGCTAAGGGGACAGGATAACTTCACCGCATCAAAGGGACGATAGACGGGGCCATGTACCGTCAAATCTTGGGTGAGAACCTCCTTCCCTCAGCCAGGGCATTGAAAATGGGTCGTGGATGGGTATTCCAGCATGACAATGACCCAAAACACACGGTCAAGGCAACAAAGGAGTGGCTCAAGAAGAAGCACATTAAGGTCCTGGAGTGGCCTAGCCAGTCTCCAGACCTTAATCCCATATCTGTGGAGGGAGCTGAAGGTTGGAGTTGCCAAACGTCAGCCTCGAAACCTTAATGACTTGGAGAAGATCTGCAAAGAGGAGTGGAACAAAATCGCTCCTGAGATGTGTGCAAACCTGGTGGCCAACTACAAGAAACGTCTGGCCTCTGTGATTGCCAACAAGGGTTTTGCCACCAAGTACTAAGTCATGTTTTGCAGAGGGGTCAAATACTTATTTCCCTCATTAAAATGCAAATCAATTTATAACATTTTTCACATGCGTTTTTCTGGATTTTGTTGTTGTTATTCTGTCTCTCACTGTTCAAATAAACCTACCATTAAAATTATAGACTGATCATGTCTTTGTCAGTGGGCAAACGTACAAAATCAGCAGGGGATCAAATACTTTTTTCCCTCACTGTATGTCTTTGTCCAAAGGGGAAATATGATGATGAAGTGGAGGTAGAGGTAGAAGACTGTATTTTCCTCCTTGTCTGTCAAGAGAGAGGAGAGACACGGAGGGACAGAGATAGATGTGGACAGATTATAGATCTGTAGATAGTCTGTGGGCTGCATATCGTGCTCCACTTCTCTCCTAACCCAAACACTGTCTGGAAACGTGTGCTTTAATACTGTGTATTCTGACTGTTTGATTTTGTCTCTACAGCAGTCACCGGATACCATCCCCGGACCCAGCACCAGCCCTACTGTTCAGAAGGTACACACATACACCCACACAAGCACACGCTCACACACAGAGACACACACACATGCATAGGTTATGTCACGTCAGCAAATAAAGAATGTTTGTGTTTCACCAAACAGAGGTGGCGTGACTTCATAGTCAAATACAAATTGGTCAAATACATACTTTATGTCAAATACTTTGTTTTGGTGCTCTTTTCTTCATTCAGTTTGATTAGTGCGATGGAACCACTGGAATAGTCCCAAAAGTGTGAAATCCCCTCGCCTTTACACCTCAAATATTTGGAAGTAGGCTATTTGACATGATGACATTGACATTATGTAGATCAGGGGTCTTCAACCCTGTTCCTGGAGAGCTACCCTCCTGTAGGTTTTAGCTCCAACCCCAGTTGTAACTAACGTGGTTCAGCTTATCAACCAGCTAATCATTAGAATCAGGTGTGCTAGATTAGGGTTGGAGTGAACCTACAGGACCTTGTGTCTCCAGGAACAGGGTTGGAGAGCCCTGATATAGATAGTACTTGACCCAAGTTAACATGATGACATCATAGTTTCACCTAGTCTCTGTTTCACCCACATGTTGTTTCAATATCCAATAGTTACACTGACATCAGAGTTCTCTTAGTGTCAAAACACACACACACACAGAGAAACACGTCTGTGAAAACATCTATTTATTATTTGACTCACGTGTGTGTGTATGTCAGTCCTGCTCCCAGAGTTTCCCGTGTGCAGGGCGTGCGGTGAGGAATGCGTTCCTGTCTCACGGTCCGTACCCTGCTAAAGACAAGATTCATCTTGCCAGGATCATAAGGTGTGAATCTTTGAGTGTGTGTGATAGACAGAGAGAGAAACAGAGTGTGTGAGTTTTTGTTGCTGTTGAATAATGTCTAGTTCTAAAACTGATGATGTCTGTCCTTCGTTGTAGCCTTGTGCAGGTGCTGGGTGTCACCATGGCAACACTAAACTCGGGTCCTTGAGTTCACTCCACAGTTGCCAGAACAAGTGCTGACAATGTGAAATGATGCCAGCAGCATTACTACCCTGCATCCCACTGCTGGCTTGCCTCTGAAGCTAAGCAGGGTTGGTCCTGGTCGGTCCCTCGATGGGAGACCAGATGCTGCTGGAGGTGGTGTTTTGAGAGCAATTTTATTATATATATATATATATATATATATATATATATATATATATATATATATATATATATATATATATATATATATATATATATATATATATATATATATATATATATATATATATATACTGCTCAAAAAAATAAAGGGAACACTAAAATAACACATCCTAGATCTGAATGAATGAAATAATCTTATTAAATACTTTTTTCTTTACATAGTTGAATGTGCTGACAACAAAATCACACAAAAATTATCAATGGAAATCAAAATTATCAACCCATGGAGGTCTAGATTTGGAGTCACCCTCAAAATGAAAGTGGAAAACCACACTACAGGCTGATCCAACTTTGATGTAATGTCCTTAAAACAAGTCAAAATGAGGCTCAGTAGTGTGTGTGGCCTCCACATGCCTGTATGACCTCCCTACAACGCCTGGGCATGCTCCTGATGAGGTGGCGGATGGTCTCCTGAGGATCTCCTCCCAGACCTGGACTAAAGCATCCGCCAACTCCTGGACAGTCTGTGGTGCAACGTGGCGTTGGTGGATGGAGCGAGACATGATGTCCCAGATGTGCTCAATTGGATTCAGGTCTGGGGAACGGGCGGGCCAGTCCATAGCATCAAAGCCTTCCTCTTGCAGGAACTGCTGACACACTCCATCCACATGAGGTCTAGCATTGTCTTGCATTAGGAGGAACCCAGGGCCAAGCGCACCAGCATATGGTCTCACAAGGGGTCTGAGGATCTCATCTCGGTACCTAATGGCAGTCAGGCTACCTCTGGCGAGCACATGGAGGGCTGTGCGGCCCCCAAAGAAATGCCACCTCACACCATGACTGACCCACCCCAAACCGGTCATGCTGGAGGATGTTGCAGGCAGCAGAACGTTCTCCACGGCGTCTCCAGACTCTGTCACGTCTGTCACGTGCTCAGTGTGAACCTGCTTTAATCTGTGAAGAGCACAGGGCGCCAGTGGCGAATTTGCCAATCTTGATGTTCTCTGGCAAATGCCAAATGTCCTGCACGGTGTTGGGCTGTAAGCACAACCCCCACCTGTGGACGTCGGGCCCTCATACCACCCTCATGGAGTCTGTTTCTGACCGTTTGAGCAGACACATGCACATTTGTGGCCTGCTGGAGGTCATTTTGCAGGGCTCTGGCAGTGCTCCTCCTGCTCCTCCTTGCACAAAGGCGGAGGTAGCAGTCCTGCTGCTGGGTTGTTGCCCTCCTACGGCCTCCTCCACGTCTCCTGATGTACTGGCCTGTCTCCTGGTAGTGCCTCCATGCTCTGGACACTACGCTGACAGACACAGCAAACCTTCTTGCCACAGCTCGCATTGATGTGCCATCCTGGATGAGCTGCACTACCTGAGCCACTTGTGTGGGTTGTAGACTCCGTCTCATGCTACCACTAGAGTGAAAGCACCGCCAGCATTCAAAAGTGACCAAAACATCAGCCAGGAAGCATAGGAACTGAGAAGTGGTCTGTGGTCACCACTTGCAAAACCAGTCCTTTATTGGGGGTGTCTTGCTAATTGCCTATAATGTCCACCTGTTGTCTATTCCATTTGCACAACAGCATGTGAAATTTATTTTCAATCAGTGTTGCTTCCTAAGTGGACAGTTTGACTTGGAGTTACATTGTGTTGTTTAAGTGTTCCCTTTATTTTTTTGAGCAGTGTATACAGTGGGGAGAACAAGTATTTGATACACTGCCGATTTTGCAGGTTTTCCTACTTACAAAGCATGTAGAGGTCTCTAATTTTGATCATAGGTACACTTCAACAAAAATCCAGAAAATCACATTGTATGATTTTTAAGTAATTAATTTGCATTTTATTGCATGACATAAGTATTTGATACATCAGAAAAGCAGAACTTAATATTTGGTACAGAAACCTTTGTTTGCAATTACAGAGATCATAAGTTTCCTGTAGGTCTTGACCAAGTTTGCACACACTGCAGCAGGTATTTTGGCCCACTCCTCCATACAGACCTTCTCCAGATCCTTCAGGTTTCGGGGCTGTCGCTGGGCAATACGGACTTTCAGCTCCCTCCAACGATTTTCTATTGGGTTCAGGTCTGGAGACTTGGCTAGGCCACTCCAGGACCTTGAGATGCTTCTTACGGAGCCACTCCTTAGTTGCCCTGGCTGTGTGTTTCGGTCGTTGTCATGGTGGAATACCCAGCCACGACCCATCTTCAATGCTCTTACTGAGGGAAGGAGGTTGTTGGCCAAGAACTTGCGATACATGGCCCCTGTATACAGTGGGGAGAACAAGTATTTGATACACTGCCGATTTTGCAGGTTTTCCTACTTACAAAGCATGTAGAGGTCTGTAATTTGTATCATAGGTACACTTCAACTGTGAGAGACGGAATCTAAAACAAAAATCC
This sequence comes from Coregonus clupeaformis, assembly GCF_020615455.1. Taxonomy (NCBI): domain Eukaryota; kingdom Metazoa; phylum Chordata; class Actinopteri; order Salmoniformes; family Salmonidae; genus Coregonus; species Coregonus clupeaformis. The sequence continues at coordinate 48,828,492 of NC_059208.1, forward strand.
AGAAAATCACATTGTATGACTTTTAAGTAATTCATTTGCATTTTATTGCATGACATAAGTATTTGCTCACCTACCAACCAGTAAGAATTCCGGCTCTCACAGACCTGTTAGTTTTTCTTTAAGAAGCCCTGCTGTTCTCCACTCATTACCTGTATTAACTGCACCTGTTTGAACTCGTTACCTGTATAAAAGACCTGTCCACACACTCAATCAAACAGACTCCAGCCTCTCCACAATGGCCAAGACCAGAGAGCTGTGTAAGGACATCAGGGATAAAATTATAGACCTGCACAAGGGTGGGATGGGCTACAGGACAATAGGCAAGCAGCTTGGTGAGAAGGCAACAACTGTTGGCGCAATTATTAGAAAATTGAAGAAGTTCAAGATGACGGTCAATCACCCTCCGTCTAGGGCTCCATGCAAGATATCACCTCGTGGGGCACCAATGATCATGAGGAAGGTGAGGGATCAGCCAAGAACTACACGGCAGGACCTGGTCAATGACCTGAAGAGAGCTGGGACCACAGTCTCAAAGAAAACCATTAGTAACACACTACGCCGTCATGGATTAAAATCCTGCAGCGCACGCAAGGTCCCCCTGCTCAAGCCAGCGCATGTCCAGGCCCGTCTGAAGTTTGCCAATGACCATCTGGATGATCCAGAGGAGGAATGGGAGAAGGTCATGTGATCTGATGAGACAAAAATAGAGCTTTTTGGTCTAAACTCCACTCGCCGTGTTTGGAGGAAGAAGAAGGATGAGTACAACCCCAAGAACACCATCCCAACCGTGAAGCATGGAGGTGGAAACATCATTCTTTGGGGATGCTTTTCTGCAAAGGGGACAGGACGACTGCACCGTATTGAGGGGAGGATGGATGGGGCCATGTATTGCGAGATCTTGGCCAACAACCTCCTTCCCTCAGTAAGAGCATTGAAGATGGGTCGTGGCAAACCTGGTCAGGTCCTACAGGAAACGTGTGATCTCTGTAATTGCAAACAAAGGTTTCTGTACCAAATATTAAGTTCTGCTTTTCTGATGTATCAAATACTTATGTCATGCAATAAAATGCAAATTAATTACTTAAAAATCATACAATTTGATTTTCTTGATTTTTGTTTTAGATTCCGTCTCACAGTTGAAGTGTACCTATGATAAAAATTACAGACCTCTACATGCTTTGTAAGTAGGAAAACCTGCAAAATCAGCAGTGTATCAAATACTTGTTCTCCCCACAATATATATATATATATATATATATATATATATATATATATATATATATATATATATATATATATATATATATATATATATATATATATATATATATATATATATATATATATATATATATATATATATATATCAGTCAAAAGTTTGGACACCTACTCATTTCAAGGGGTTTTACTATTTTCTACATTGTAGAATAATAGTGAAGACATCAAAACTATGAAATAACACATGGAATTATGTAGGAACCAAAAAAGTGTTAAACAAATCAAAATGTATTTATGTTTGAGATTCTTCAAAGTAGCCACCCTTTGCCTTGAGGACAGCTTTGCGCACTCTTGGCATTCTCTCAACCAGCTTCATGAGGTAGTCACCTGGAATGCATTTCAATTAACAGGTATGCCTTGGTAAAAGGTAATTTGTGGAATTACTTTCCTTCTTAATGCGTTTGAGCCAATCAGTTGTTGTGACAAGGTAGGGGGGAGGGGGGTATACAGGAGATAGCCCTAAAAGAAAAACCCTGGAATGAGTAGGTGTGTCCAAACTTTTGACTGGTAATGTATATCCCAGGGCACTTATCGTAAAAATCACATGGCACTTATCGTAAGAGTAGGGGTGTTAACCCCAGTGTCCTGGCTAAATTCCCAATCTGCCCCTCATACCATCATAGCCACCTAATCATCCCTAGCTTCCAATTGGCTCATTCATCTCCCCTGTAACTATTCCCCAGGTCATTGCTGTAAATGAGAATGTGTTCTCAGTCAACTTACCTGGTAAAATAAGGGTTAAAAAAAAAAGCCAGCACAGTACGGTTTGGATTGGCATGGTAGTGTGAAAACTGAAGTTGCCATGGTGACATACAGTGCTGAGTGCCCTGCTGAACACTAACTGCCATCTGAGGACACATTGATGTACGTGTGTATTGATACTTTGTGTCAGGATTTCTGTTATGAAAATGTGGCGCCGGACATTTGACCGGGAGCATTTTAATTTACCGGACATTTGAGAAATGTACCGGACCCATATGCATTGGGTGTGTAACCTGATTAGGGCATCTACCCACGGTGCTCAGAATGACAGAAATTACATTTAGAATATGGTAATTAATCTTAACAGAACATGCGAGTCGAGGATGCAATGACGTGTCTCATTACCACGCACTTGAAGATGAAATGTCCACATTTACTTTTCCTCTGCCAACAAGACGAGTAACAAACAGCAAAATCACTAGCCTATGCATAGGCGGAGCGTGAGTTTCAAGTTTGAGGAAGCACATTTTCACCATAAAAATGCACCTATATAATAAAGCATTCCATGCATTATCACATTTGCAGACTTATGTAAGATAGCCTACTATTCGTAATGTGATGAGTAGATTGGATAGTCATAATTTAGGCTAATAATATAACTCAATCACTGTTTGCAAAAAATACTGTTTTAATGTATGGCTGAGTGCGTATAAATAAAATAAAATGTTATTGGTCACATGCACCGAGTACAACAAGTGTAGACTTTACAGTGAAATGCTTACTTCCCAACAATTAAAAAGTAAGACAAATATTTGCTGAATAAAAAATAAAATAGTAGCACAATAAAAAACAATAATGAGGTTATATAGAAGGAGTACCAGTACCAAGTCAATGTGCAGGGGTACAAGGTAGTTGAGGTAATTGCGGTAATACAGTATGTACAGTGCATTCGGAATGTGTTCAGACCCCTTCACTTTTTCCACATTTTGTTACGTTGCAGCCTTATTCTTAAATGGATTAAGTAATTTTTTTCCTCATCAATCTACACACAATACCCCATAATGACAAAGCAAAAACAGGTTTTTAGACATTTCTTTGAAAATTATTATAAATAAAAAACAGATACCTTCTTTATATAATTATTCAGACCCTTCGTTATGAGACTCGAAATTGAGCTCAGGTGCATCTTGTTTCCATTGGTCATCCTTGAGATGTTTCTACAACTTGATTGGAATCCACCTGTAGTAAATTCAATTGATTGGACATGATTTTGAAAGGCACACACCTATCTATATAAGGTCCCACAGTTGACAGTGCATGTCAGAGCAAAAACCAAGCCATGAGGTCGAAGGAGTTGTCCGTAGAGCTCAGAGACAGGATTGTGTCGAGACACAGATCTGGGGAAGGGTACCAAAACATTTCTGCAGCATTGAAGGTCCCCAAGAACACAGTGGTCTTCATCATTATTAAATGGAAGAAGTTTTTTGAACCACCAAGACTCCTCCTAGAGCTGGCCGCCTGGCCAAACTGAGCAATTGGGGGAGAAGGGCCTTGAGAGGTGACCAAGAACATGATGGTCACCCTGACAGAGCTCCAGAGTTCCTCTGTGGAGATGGGAGAACCTTCCAGAAGGACAACCATCTCTGCAGCACTCCACCAATCAGGCCTTTATCGTAGAGTGGCCAGACGGAAGCCACTCCTCAGTAAAAGGCACATGACAGCCCGCTTGGAGTTTGCCAAAAGGCAACTAATGACTCTCAGACCATGAGAAACAAGATTCACTGGTCTGATGCAACCAAGATTTAACTCTTTGGCCTGAATGCCAAGCGTCACGTCTGGAGGAAACCTGGCACCATCTCTACGGTGAAGCATGGTGGTGGCAGCATCATGCTGTGGGGATGTTTTTCAGCGGCAGGGACTGGGAGACTAGTCAGGATCGAGGGAAAGATTGAGAGGATCTGCAGAGAAGAATGGGAGAAACTCCCCAAATACAGGTGTGCCAAGCTTGTAGTGTCATACCCAATAAGACTCGAGGCTCTAATCGCTGCCAACGGTGCTTCAACAAAGTAATGAGTAAAGGGTCTGAATACTTATGTAAATGTGACATTTCAGTTCGTTTTTGTAATACATTTGCAAAAATTTCTAAAAACCTGTTTTTGCTTTGTCATTATGGGGTACTGTGTGTAGATTGATGAGGGGGGGAAAACAATTTAATCAATTTTATAATAAGGCTGTAACGTAACAATGTGGAAAAAGTCAATGGGTGTCTGAATACTTTCCGAATGCACTGTACATGTGGGTAGGGGTAAAAGTGACTAGGCAATCATGACATACACTATATTTACAAAAGTCTGTGGAGACCCCTTCAAATTAGTGGATTCGGCTATTTCAGCCACACCCGTTGCTGACCGGTGTATAAAATTGAGCACACAGCCATGCGATCTCCATAGACAAACATTGGCGGTAGAATGGCCTTACTGAAGAGCTCAGTGACTTTCAACGTGGCACCGTCATAGGATGCCACCTTTCCAACAAGTCAGTTCGTCAAAGTTTTTCATGGTTCGAGCTAGGCCCCTTAGTTTCAGTAAAGGGAAATCTTAACGCTACAGCATACAATGACATTCTAGACGATTCTGTGCTTCCAACTTTGTGGCATCAGTTTGGGGAAGGCCCTTTCCTGTTTCAACATGACAATGCCCTCGTGCACAAAGCGAGGTCCATACAGAAATGGTTTGTCGATCGGTGTAGAAGAACTTGACTGGCCTACACAGAGCCCTGACCTCAACCCCATCGAACACCTTTGGGATGAATTGGAACGCTGACTGCGAGCCAGGCCTAATCGCCCAACATCAGTGTCCGACTCACTAATGCTCTTGTGGCTGAAGGGAAGCAAGTCCCCACAGCAATGTTCCAACATCTAGTGGAAAGCCTTCCCAGAAGAGTGGAGGCTGTTATAGCAGCAAAGGGGGGACCAACTGTTCAGGTGCCTTTTGGTCACAGACTTGCCGCTCCGGTACCGCTTGCCGTGTGGTAGCAGAGAGAATAGTCTATGACTTGGGTGGCTGGAGTCTTCCTCTGACACCGCCTGGTATAGTGTAGAGGCCTGGGCTATAGGCTATATCAGATACGTTTCTTTCTTTGCATGGGAAAAACACATTTCATGTAATTCTACTACACTTTATATGACTGGAGACATTAGCATAATCTATTTTAATACGACAAATTACAGGGTAGCCTACTCTGCTAACACTGACAAACAATCAATAAAAAACTATGTTGCCTAAGAGAAGGGGAGACGCAAATAGAATATTACCTCCATCTAAACTGGAGGAGGAAATTATTGTCCAAAAACACACTTTTAATTGGCCCTGACCCAACAATGATAGAGTGAATGTGCGCACTTACCACGGACATGGTCAATGCTTTCCGCTGGTGCCAATAAGATAGGCTATAGGTCTACTGTTTGTTCACTCAACTAAAAGACAGATTAGAGTCTTCATTGTCTTCTCTTTACAGCAATAGCCATTTGCTTTCCAACTATGTTTTCCCGCGATTTAATCTGTATGCTGTGTGTGTGATAAATAAGATACATTACGAATATACACACAAACCACAAAATAATGTACATTAACCCATAGACAGATCATGTATTTACATCAATGAATAGGCAAAAAAGCATTATTTCACAATTTGATTTGATTTTCTTCTGCTGGACAGTTGTCCGGTACCAATTTTATTTATCGGCTTTTTATTTTTTTTTATGGCCAAAAGCTAGCTATTACCGGCTAACAGAAACCCTGGTGTGTGTGTCCAGGCGTAGCTACGTGGGTGTAGAGCTAGTCCAGTGGCTGTGTGAGCAGTGTGTGTACGTGCGCTGTCGGAGCATGGCCGTGCACATCTGGCAGGTCCTACTGGAGCTGGGCATCCTACTGTCTGGTGAGTACACACACCACACAACACACACACTTCTTCTTACCCTGGCATTTCATCTGAGTCTGTGTGTGTGTGTGTGTGTGTGTGTGTGTGTGTGTGTGTGTTTCAGTGGACCAGCGCGTGGTGTTCGGGGACTCTAACTCCTACTACCAGTTCAGCTTTGAGGAGTGTGAGTCTGCAGCCTGCGAGTTCTGCGGCCTGGAGAAGGAGGCGTGGCCAGAGGCCGTTAGGCTCCTCCTACAGCTCGTCCCATACGTCCAGTTCAGAACTGGGTAATTGTGTGTGAACGTGACCCAGTGTTGCCTGTGTGTAAAAATAAATAAATTAATTGCAACTAATCTGTGTGGCATTCCAACTGAGCCTGCTACTGAACTCAATCTGTCACTCAGAGAGAGAGAGAGAGAGAGATAGCAAAAACTGAGGGAGAGGAGAGAGAGAGAGCAAAAACTGAGGGAGAGGAGAGGGAGAGCAAAAACTGAGGGAGAGAGAGAGAGCAAAAACTGAGGGAGAGGAGAGAGAGAGGCGCAAAAACTGAGGGAGAGGAGAGAGAGAGCAAAAACTGAGGGAGAGGAGAGAGAGAGAGAGAGCAAAAACTGAGGGAGAGGAGAGAGGCGAGAGAGAGAGCAAAAACTGAGGGAGAGGAGAGAGAGAGAGAGAGAGCGAGCAAAAACTGAGGGAGAGGAGAGAGCGAGAGAGAGCGAGCAAAAACTGAGGGAGAGGAGAGAGAGAGAGAGAGAGAGAGCAAAAACTGAGGGAGAGGAGAGAGAACTAGAGAGAGAGAGAGAGAGAGAGCAAAAACTGAGGGAGAGAGAGAGAGAACTAGAGAGAGAGAGAGAGAGAGCAAAAACTGAGGGAGAGGAGAGAGAACTAGAGAGAGAGCAAAAACTGAGGGAGAGGAGAGAGAACTAGAGAGAGAGAGAGAGCAAAAACTGAGGGAGAGGAGAGAGAACTAGAGAGAGAGAGCAAAAACTGAGGGAGAGGAGAGAGAACTAGAGAGCGGGGACAAAAACAGAGGGAGAGCGAGAGAGAAGAGGGAGGGACAAAGACAGAGAGGGAGAGATCACCTTCCTCTCCTCCCCTTGCCTTGTCCTCTTCTGTGTAGTCAGGAGGTAGAGCTGGAGGGAGGGAGGGAAAGGGAGATTGTGATGCCATCACTATCTGTCCTGGTACTGAATGGTTTATCAGATCACACACACACTGTCTTCCTCCTGGCCACAGAATGTTTTTAAATGATATGCAAATTGGTCTAGGAACAGTGGGAAGGTGTGTGTGTGAGAGAGAGGGCGACTGTATTATCCAAAATGTGTCTTCTAAAACACAACACATTACATCAGAGGCTTGAGGGCACTTTGTTCTGCTGCTAAAGAGATTAGCTTACCCTAAAACACTGTCCTGTTGACACACACACACAGAAAAAACATGTACACACACACACACACAGACAGACAGACACACACACACGGAAGGAGGAAAAGAGAGAAGAGCGAGAACAAGGTCCTGTTTCCTGTTTAGAACCAGCAGTAGAGGTTCCAACAGAGAGACCAGTAGAGCAGGGCTATTCAAATTCAGTGCCTTTAGAAAGTGTTCATACCCGTTGACTTATTCCACATTTTGTTGTGTTACAGCCTGAATTAAAAATGGATTACATTGTTTCTCTCACCCATCTACACACAATACCCCATAATGACAAAGTGAAAACATGTTTTTAGAAATCTTAGCAAATTTATTGAAAATGAAGTACAGAAAAATTCATTTACAAATGTATTCACACACATGTTAGAATCACCTTTTGGCAGTCTTTCTGGGTAATTCTCTTTGCACACCTGGATTGTACAATATTTGCACATTATTATTTTTAAAAAAGTGTGTGTGTGTGTTGTAGGTCTGAGGAGGACTCGAAGGGGAACAGAGATGTCTGCGGGGACAGCTTTCTCCAGATGAAAGCACTAGAGCGACTCACCTCCACGGTGTGTGTGTGTGTGTGTGTGTGTGTGTGTGTGTCTGTATCTGACAGGAGCTGTCATTGAGTGTACTGTATGTTCTACTCCTACAGGTGCAGAATGAGTTGGCTGCTGCTCTTGCCCTCAAGGCTCGCAAAGCCGGTGAGTTGGTTACTATATTATATGTGGGACTATGCTGTGTGTTAGTGATGCACAGGTCAGCTGTTTGTTCCCCAGAACCCGCCTGCAATTGCTAATAACCCATCCGCAACTGCTCGACTATATGTGATAAAGTGAGGCCGCACCCGACCCTAAACCGCAAATAGAAAATGCGCTGTACAGTCAGACGGTGGAACGATTTTTTTGACAGGGGATTTGGCAGGATTTCTTTTTTAAGCCTAATTTAGATGTTTGTGCTTATAATTTCTGACATTTTGGTAGGCTATTTGTTAGTCAACTTGTCTATAATTAGATACATTCAGCTTCTCTTCTGTCATTACTGCCCTAGAAGACTAAATAAACTCTTGCTCACCAGAATAATGTTAGATATCGATGAATGCTTCAATCTAGTTGACATCGGTAAAGTTCTCTTTCGTCTCTGCTTGTCTCGCACAGCAGACGTTTAGGGACCAGGGAGAAAAACAATATAAAAACATCTTAATGGCATCAGTTTGACCGGTTTAAGGAAATTAAAAGCAGTGAAAACGACCCAACATATTTCTGATAAATCAAATCAAATTGTATTGGTCACATGCGCCGAATACAACAGGTGCAGACATTACAGTGAAATGCTTACTTACAGCCCTTAACCAACAGTGCATTTATTTTTAACAAAAAAAGTAAAAATAAAACAACAACAAAAAAAAGTGTTGAGAAAAAAAAGAGCAGAAGTAAAATAAAGTGACAGTAGGGAGGCTATATATACAGGGGGGTACCGTTGCAGAGTCAATGTGCGGGGGCACCGGCTAGTTGAGGTAGTTGAGGTAATATGTACATGTGGGTAAAGTTAAAGTGACTATGCATAAATACTTAACAGAGTAGCAGCAGCGTAAAAGGATGGGGTGGGGGGGCAGTGCAAATAGTCCGGGTAGCCATGATTAGCTGTTCAGGAGTCTTATGGCTTGGGGGTAGAAGCTGTTGAGAAGTCTTTTGGACCTAGACTTGGCACTCCGGTACCGCTTGCCGTGCGGTAGCAGAGAGAACAGTCTATGACTAGGGTGGCTGGAGTCTTTGACAATTTTGAGGGCCTTCCTCTGACACCGCCTGGTATAGAGGTCCTGGATGGCAGGAAGCTTTGCCCCAGTGATGTACTGGGCCGTACGCACTACCCTCTGTAGTGCCTTGCGGTCGGAGGCCAAGCAGTTGCCATACCAGGCGGTGATGCAACCAGTCAGGATGCTCTCGATGGTGCAGCTGTAGAATTTTTTGAGGATCTGAGGACCCATACCAAATCTTTTTAGTCTCCTGAGGGGGAATAGGCTTTGTCGTGCCCTCTTCACGACTGTCTTGGTGTGTTTGGACCATGATAGTTCGTTGGTGATGTGGACACCAAGGAACTTGAAGCTCTCAACCTGTTCGACTACAGCCCCGTCGATGAGAATGGGGGCGTGCTCAGTCCTCGTTTTTTTCCTGTAGTCCACAATCATCTCCTTTGTCTTGGTCACGTTGAGGGAGAGGTTGTTGTCCTGGCACCACACGGCCAGATCTCTGACCTCCTCCCTATAGGCTGTCTCATCGTTGTCGGTGATCAGGCCTACCACTGTTGTGTCGTCTGCAAACTTAATGATGGTGTTGGAGTCGTGCCTGGCCATGCAGTCATGGGTGAACAGAGAGTACAGGAGGGGGACTGAGCACGTACCCCTGAGGGGCCCCCGTGTTGAGGATCAGTGTGGCAGATGTGTTGTTACCTACCCTTACCACCTGGGGGCGGCCCGTCAGGAAGTCCAGGATCCAGTTGCAGAGGGAGGTGTTTAGTCCCAGGATCCTTAGCTTAGTGATGAGCTTAGAGGGCACTATGGTGTTGAATGCTGAGCTGTAGTCAATGAATAGCATTCTCACGTAGGTGTTCCTCTTGTCCAGGTGGGGAAAGGGCAGTGTGGAGTGCAATAGAGATTGCATCATCTGTGGATCTGTTGGGGCGGTATGCAAATTGGAGTGGGTCTAGGGTTTCTGGGATAATGCTGTTGATGTGAGCCATGACCAGCCTTTCAAAGCACTTCATGGCTACAGACGTCAGTGCTACGGGTCGGTAGTCATTTAGGCAGGTTATCTTAGAGTAATTGGGCACGGGGACTATGGTGGTCTGCTTGAAACATGTTGGTATTACAGACTCAGTCAGGGACATGTTGAAAATGTCAGTGAAGACACTTGCCAGTTGGTCAGCACATGCTCGGATTACACGTCCTGGTAATCCGTCTGGCCCTGCGGCCTTGTGAATGTTGACCTGCTTAAAAGTCTTACTCACATCGGCTACGGAGAGCGTGATCACATAGTCATCCGGAACAGCTGGTGCTCTCATGCATGCTTCAGTGTTGCTTGCCTCGAAGTGAGCATAGAAGTGGTTTAGCTCGTCTGGTAGGCTTGTGTCACTGGGCAGCTCGCGGCTGTGCTTCCCTTTGTAGTCTGTAATAGTTTTCAAGCCCTGCCACATCCGACGAGCTTCAGAGCCAGTGTAGTACGATTCAATCTTAGTCCTGTATTGACTCTTTGCCTGTTTGATGGTTCGTCTGAGGTCATAGCGGGATTTCTTATAAGCGTCCGGGTTAGAGTCCCGTTCCTTGAAAGCGGCAGCTCTACCCTTTAGCTCAGTGCGGATGTTTCCTGTAATCCATGGCTTCTGGTTGGGGTGTGTCCTCCTCCCAGAGTGCGAAGAGCCTTGGCGTGACCCTGGACAACACCCTGTCGTTCTCCGCTAACATCAAGGCGGTGACCCGATCCTGCAGGTTCATGCTCTACAACATTCGGAGAGTACGACCCTGCCTTACACAGGAAGCGGCACAGGTCCTAATCCAGGCACTTGTCATCTCCCGTCTGGATTACTGCAACTCGCTGTTGGCTGGCCTCCCTGCCTGTGCCATTAAACCCCTACAACTCATCCAGAATGCCGCAGCCCGTCTGGTGTTCAACCTTCCCAAGTTCTCTCACGTCACCCCCCTCCTCCGCACACTCCACTGGCTTCCAGTTGAAGCTCGCATCCGTTACAAGACCATGGTGCTTGCCTATGGAGCAGTGAGGGGAACGGCACCTCCGTACCTTCGGGCTCTGATCAGTCCCTACACCCAAACGAGGGCATTGCGTTCATCCACCTCTGGCCTGCTGGCTCCCTTCCTCTGCGGAAGCATAGTTCCCGCTCAGCCCAGTCAAAACTGTTCGCTGCTCTGGCACCCCAATGGTGGAACAAGCTCCCTCACGACGCCAGGACAGCGGAGTCACTCACCACCTTCCGGAGACAATTGAAACCCCACCTCTTTAAGGAATACCTGGGATAGGATAAAGTAATCCTTCTACCCCCAAAAAAGAAAGAAAAAAAAAAGTGTAAAGTGGTTTTCCCACTGGCTATAGGGTGAATGCACCAATTTGTAAGTCGCTCTGGATAAGAGCGTCTGCTAAATGACGTAAATGTGCCCTTGAGCAAGGCACTTAACCCTAATTGCTCCTGTAAGTCGCTCTGGATAAGAGCGTCTGCTAAATGACTAAAATGTAAATGTAAATGTAATGTATGTACGTACGGTCACTGTGGGGACGACATCATCGATGCACTTATTGATGAAGCCAGTGACTGATGTGGTGTACTCCTCAATGCTGTCTGAAGAATCCCGGAACATGTTCCAGTCTGTGCTAGCAAAACAGTCCTGTAGCTTAGCATCTGCGTCATCTGACCACTTTTTTATTAACCGAGTCACTGGTGCTTCCTGCTTTAGTTTTTGCTTATAAGCAGGAATCAGGAGGATAGAGTTATGGTCAGATTTGCCAAATGGAGGGCGAGGGAGAGCTTTGTATGCGTCTCTGTGTGTGGAGTAAAGGTGGTCTAGAGTTTTTTCCCTCTGGTTGCACATTTAACATGCTGGTAGAAATTAGGTAGAACGGATTTAAGTTTCCCTGCATTAAAGTCCCCGGCCACTAGGAGCGCTGCATCTGGATGAGCGTTTTCCTGTTGATTAATGGCCTTGTACAACTCATTCAGTGCAATCTTAATGCCAGCATTGGTTTGTGGTGGTAAATAGACAGCTATGAAAAATATAGATGAAAACTCTCTTGGTAAATAGTGTGGTCTACAGCTTATCATAAGATACTCTACCTCAGGCGAGCAAAACCTCGAGACTTCAGCAAAACCTCGAGACTAAGGTTTCAGTTTGACGTGGAGGCATATTTTATGTGGTTGAAATGCTATCAGCTTTTATGATGCACATTTACAGACGGTCCCTTACCTCGCATTTATTCTCTCAAGATGCTGAAATAAATACATCATATTTCTCCACTCCTGTTCCCTAGTCAAAATGTACATTGTGTATAATTTTACTGTAAGAAATGCTTGAATCTGCAGGAGTTCATATTATAATAGGCTATGTGGGAGGTTATATACCTACAATCAGTGTCCAGATTTCAGTTGCTATTCCATTTAACCCATCTAAACAGTACAGTTCCCTTAGATGTGCATATTTGAAGTCCCCGTCTTGTGACTGTCGAATTTGTATAGCGCCTCACAATCATCACACATAACATAGCCGGCACTGCTATCATCCTCTTTTACAACTTCACCAAATCTTTCCCAAACATGACTTTTCTGTCCCTCCCTTCTCTTTATTTTCAACTCTCCATTTTGCAGCTTTTCTCTTATTGAATTCAACGCCGACATTGTCCTTTTTGCCTCAGTGGATCGACGTTAACTTTTTCTGCTTAAGTTCCCAAAAGCATTTAGCGATTGGCGTGTATTTGGCACGTGTACAGTTAGCCCCTAAAGCTTAGGCTTACGCACTAATGACAGATAAAAAGAATGTAAGAAAAACCTCAATGTAGCCTATAGATATGAATTGCACAAGAATGATACATTTATGGATTTTTTATGCATTGTTTTCTCTTTATTCAACCCACCGCCACCCACCCGCCCTTCATCCACACAATATTTCATGACCCAAAAACCCGCTCGCCCTATGGATATATCCGCGAGGACTGCGGGTTATGAGTCAACCTGCGCATCACTATTGTGTGTTACTACAGTATGTTTGTGCCTCTGTAAGGTTTCCTTTAGTTTCAGGAAATAAAATATTTGTTATAGGCGATTAGTCCTGACAGCTGTCAATCTAACATACTGTGTTGTGATTGGTTGCAGTGGCAGAGCAGGGTGGCCCAGAGTCACCAGACTCCACCCCCCGAGAGACACCCACACCCAATGAGGAGAACACCATGGTAGGATACACACACTGGCATACCGGACACCCCCGCAGTTTTAGTTTAGAAAACGATCTCTCCACAGAAGCGACAGTTACAGGAATGTAAAAGCAGCTTGATTGCCGTAGCAACATCAGGGAAACTAGGCAGAAGGGAGTTGTGCTTCAAATACATCAGTTCTGCAACATCTTTTTAATTGAGCCTCTCATTCTCCTTTAATTGCAGAGATTTAACTGTATAGAGAGCTCTCGGGACAGGTCGTATGGATACTGGACAGCCAATAAATTGGCAGATGCAAACAGATGATCATATTTAGTTCTTGAGGGCTTGTCTGGTTTGGCAATACTCGGTATAGAAACAGTCGGGCATTGTTACACCATGTATAACTTAGTGAAATGTTAGGCTTAACATGAGAAAATGACACACAAATAGGCCTACCAATAAACATTTATCCATTAGCTAAAGCAAAGCTATACATGCCCTGGCACCACATTATATTTGTTTTGTGGGGGGAGTGGACAAACTCTGACATTGCGGGGGTCCAGAGAAACTGGGTTATGCCAGTGTGCGCACACACTCACACACAGTAGAGGAGAGGGGCGAGAGGGGCGAGAGGGGCGAGAGGGGCGAGAGGGGAGAGAGGGGAGAGAGGGGAGGAGCGGACAGGAAAGTAGAAAAGCATATATACAAAATAAACCTCCATCATGTGTGTGCGTGCGTGTTTACTTGGCTGTTCTCTGTTTGAGTGAGGAAGTAGAAGAGGGGAGACGGGACTTTGGGTTGTGGCTCGGATAGAGTGTTATCAGTGGTGTTTTCTTTGTAAACAATGGTTTGCGGGAAGGTGTGTGTGTGTGTGTGTGTGTGTGTGTGTGTGTGTGTGTGTGTGTGGTGGCGGCACCGTGGGATAGTTTCACTCGCGGGAAGTACCCTGCTCACAGCCAATACACACACACACACACACACACAAATGTAAATAAACAGTCCACTTTGCCCTACTGATGATACCATCATATTACCGCCAGTACCCAAGGGACCTCCTCCATCCCAAATATAACCTGCCCCTACAACAACAGAGTATCGCTAAGAACACCGGGAGGAGAGGAGGAGAATAATGGGGGGAGGAGAAGAACGTTTATTCTATTCTGTCTTTCTCTTCACACTCTCCAATCAACTCTACTCCTACCCTATCCTCTCATTTTCCTTGTCCCCCCCCCCTTTCTCCTCCACACACCCACACTGGCCCATCGAAGTCCACCCCGCCAGACGCAGTGTTTCTAAAGCCAGGAGGAGATGGCACTACGTTTCTGAAGAACAGACAGACAGAGAGAGGGACTGGGATTATTTCGAGTTATTTATTTATCTTTCTCTGTGATTTACAGACAGAGACCCTGAGACAGACAGAAAGACTAGCTGATAGACCGTGAGAGTGGGGTAGATTTGATCCAATAGTTATTTTGGGGTGTTACCTACCCTTATATTTAACCTCTAACCCTGTGACCTGATGATGTTGTTGGGCTGTGGACTAAGCTACCTGTTCTCTCTGCCCCCGTCCTTACAGCTGGGGGGGGGGGGTTCGCTCCGTGGCAACGTGGGGAGTGTGTGTGTGCGGCCGGACAGTGTGTGTGGCCGCGAGGAGCTGACCAGACTAGAGCTGGTCCAGAGACTGGCTAAGGACGGCTGCAGACTGCTACAGAACCAGAACTACAGAGTACCAGACCACCGCAACCCCACTGTGAGTACACACGCACACACACCCTCTGACAAATATACTTTTGAATACTATATTTTGTGATAGTATGCTCTAACTTCGTCAATGTTTCAAAATGTGTATTTGACGGATGTGTTGGTCCCTTCATTTCCTTTCCTCCCCTCTGCTTACGTCAGCCAGTTATCTGTGAGAAGCTGGAACATTCTGTCTCTCTAGTATAACATTCTGTCTCTAGGACAGTGCATTCGGAAAGTATTCAGACCCCTTGACTTTTCCCACATTTTGTTACGTTACAGCCTTATTCTAAAATGTTTTTTTAAATGTCCTCATCAATCTACACATTATACATTTACATTTACGTTTACGTCATTTAGCAGACGCTCTTATCCAGAGCGACTTACAATAGAAGAATTCAGACCCTTTACTCAGTACTTTGTTGAAGCACCTTTAGCAGCGATTAGAGCCTTAAGTCTTCTTGGCACACCTGTATTTGGGAGTTTCTCCCATTCTTCTCTGCAGATCCTCTCAAGCTCTGTCAGGTTGGATGGGGAGCGTCGCTGCACAGCTATTTTCAGGTCTCTCCAGAAATGTTCGATCGGGTTCAAGTCCGGGCTCTGGATGGCCCACTCAACGACATTCAGAGACTTGTCTCAAAGCCACTCCTGCGTTGTCTTGGCTGTGTGCTTAGGGTCGTTGTCCTGTTGGAAGGTGAACCTTCGCCCCAGTCTGAGGTCCTGAGCGCTCTGGAGCAGGTTTTCATCAAGGATCTCTCTGTACTTTGCTCCGTTCATCTTTCCCTCGATCGTGACTAGTCTCCCAGTCCCTGCTGCTGAAATACATCCCCACAGAATGATGCCACCACCACCATGCTTTCAGACGTTCTGCTTGGCATTCAGGCCAAAGAGTTCAATCTTGGTTTCATCAGACCAGAGAATCTTGTTTCTCGTGGTCTGAGAGTACTTTAGGTGCCTTTTGGCAAACTCCAAGCGGGCTGTCCTGTGCCTTTTACTGAGGAGTGGCTTCCGTCTGGCCACTACCATAAAGGCCTGATTGGTGGAGTGCTGCAGAGATGGTTGTCCTTCTGGAAGGTTCTCCCATCTCCACAGAGGAACTCTGGAGCTCTGTCTGAGTGACCATCGGGTTCTTGGTCACCTCCCTGACCAAGGCCTTTCTCCCCCGATTGCTCAGTTTGGCCAGGCGGCCAGCTCTAGGAAGAGTCTAGGTGGTTCCAAACTTATTCCATTTAAGATTGATGGAGGCCACTGTGTTCTTGGGGACCTTCAATGCTGCAGACATTTTTTGGTACCTTTCCCCAGATCTGTGCCTCGGCACAATCTTGTTTCGGAGCTCTACGGACAATTCCTTCGACCTCATGACTTGGTTTTTGCTCTGACATGCACTGTCAACTGTAGGACCTTATATAGACAGGTGTGTGCCTTTCCAAATCATGTCCAATCAATTGAATTTACCACAGGTGGATTCCAATCAAGTTGTAGAAACATCAAGGATGATCAATGGAAACAGGATGCACCTGAGCTCAATGTCGAGTCTCATAGCAAAGCGTCTGAATACTTATGTTATTTGTATTTTTTTTAATACATTTGCAAACATTTCTAAAAACCTGTTTTTGCTTTGTCATTATGGGGTATTGTGTGTGTGTGTGTGTGTGTGTGTGTGTGTAGGTTGATGAGGAACATAATTTAATCAATTTTATAATAAGGCTTTAACGTAACAAAATGTGGAAAAAGTCAAGGGGTCTAAATACTTTCCAAATGCACTGTAACATTCGGTCTCTTGTATACAAACTTATGCCTCTAGTATATCACATTCTGTCTCTCTAGTATATAACATTCAGACCATTCCTTTACTTTCAGGCCATCAAATGTCCAAACTCTGTTTTCTCTTACATCGCTAGCATACTTCCTCAAACTAAATGGATATTGTTTTGCCTGTGTACGTGTGTATGTGTTAACGTTAGATAAACTGTTTGTTATCAGGAACATCGTAGACATTTTTCCCCATGTCCTCTAGGGCACTGTTGGTTAAACGAGGGGGAGGGGGTGGGGGAGAGAGGACAGGGGAGGGGTGGGAGGGGAGAGAGAGGACAGGGGAGGGGAGGGGAGAGAGGAAAAGGGAGGGGTGGGGGGAGAGAGGAAATGGGATGGGTGGGGGGAGAGAGAGGAAAGGGGAGGGGTGGGGGAAGAGAGAGAGGAAAGGGGAGGGGTGGGGGGAGAGAGAGAGGACAGGGGAGGGGTGGGGGGAGAGAGAGAGAGGACAGGGGAGGGGTGGGGGAGAGAGAGAGGACAGGGGAGGGGTGGGGGGGAGAGAGGACAGGGGAGGGGTGGGGGGGGAGAGGACTGGGGAGGGGAGGGGTGTGGGGGGAGAGAGGACAGGGGAGGGGGTGGGGGGAGAGAGGACAGGGCGGGGTGGGGGAGAGAGGACAGGGAGGGGAGGGGAGGGGGAGGGGGTGGGGAGAGAGGACAGGGGGAGAGAGAGGAATGGGAGGGAGAGAGAGGACTGGGGAGGGGTGGGGGGAGAGAGAGGGGAGGTGTGGGGGGAGAGAGAGGGGAGGTGTGGGGGGAGAGAGAGGGAACAGGGGAGGGGGTGGGGGAGAGAGAGAGGGGACAGGGAAGGGGAGGGGGGAGAGAAGGGACAGGCGGGGGTGGGGGGAGAGAGAGGGGACAGGCGAGGGGTGGGGGAGAGAGAGAGGACAGGGGAGGGGTGGGGAGAGAGGCCTGGAGAGGGGTGGGGGGAGAGAGGACTGGGGAGGGGTGGGGGGAGAGAGGACAGGACAGGGGGAGGGGTGGGGGAGAGAGAGGGGAGGTGTGGGGGGAGAGAGAGGGACAGGGGAGGGGTGGGGGGGAGAGAGAGGACAGGGGAGGGGTGGGGGAGAGAGAGGACAGGGGAGGGTGGGGGGGAGAGAGGGACAGGGAGGGGGTGGGGGGAGAGAGAGGACAGGGGAGGGGTGGGGGGAGAGAGAGGACAGGGGTGGGGTGGGGTGGGGGAGAGAGAGGACAGGGGAGGGGGTGGGGGAGAGAGAGGACAGGGGGTGGGGGTGGGGAGAGAGGCCTGGAGAGGGGTGGGGGGAGAGAGGACTGGGGAGGGGTGGGGGGAGAGAGGACAGGACAGGGGAGGGGGTGGGGGAGAGAGAGGGGAGGTGTGGGGGGAGAGAGAGGGAACAGGGGAGGGGTGGGGGAGAGAGAGGACAGGGGAGGGGTGGGGGAGAGAGAGAGGACAGGGGAGGGGGTGGGGGGAGAGAGGACAGGGAGGGAGGGGTGGGGGGAGAGAGAGGACAGGGGAGGGGTGGGGGGAGAGAGAGGACAGGGGAGGGGTGGGGGAGAGAGAGGACAGGGGGGGGGGGTGGGGGAGAGAGGACAGGGGAGGGGTGGGGGGAGAGAGAGGAAGGGGAGGGGTGGGGGGAGAGAGAGGACAGGGGTGGGGGTGGGGTGGGGGAGAGAGAGGACAGGGGAGGGGTGGGGGGGAGAGAGAGGACAGGGGTGGGGTGGGGGAGAGAGGTCAGGGGGGGAGGAGAGAGGTCAAAAGATGCGTTTTTGATACAGCATGTCAGATTTCTAATGTTTAGGTGTAGCCTAGGTTGCTGCAACATTTATGTCATGAGTTTTTGCTTGTGTCTGTCCAGAGTGATTATGTGTTATTATCTTTGCTAAATAAATACTGGAGGAAAGTGGAAAGCCTACTTGAGCGCACGCTTTTAATGGATGACGTGATGGAAGCTATCAAATCATTTGGAATTGTTTTCGACATCCCAGAAAAGACAGTCAAAAGTTCGATATGTTCAGCAAGTAAAGCATCGTAACCTGCAATTACCTCTGAAAGCTCCTTGCAGTTGCCCTTGTTGGCGGAAATTTCCCTCTCTTCGTGTCCTCTAAAAGCAAGTGCTTGCATACCCCAAAACGCAGTGGTGTTGATAAGCAGCTTGAGAACATCCCTGTTTCTTCTTACTTTCTCGTTGTGTTGCGCAGTTTGAATACGCAGACCTTCATCATAATCAATGCAGCTTTTTCACAGAAGCTTGATCTGATGTGGGCATTTATATGCTCCCTGCTTTTGGCAAGGGCAACAATACAGGCGGCTTGATGAAAGGCTCCCTGTTAACCAGCTATACTGTTGATACCAGTTGGTATTGAACGCCCTCACTTTTTCATCCTTCTTCATGAAACTGATCTCAGGCAGAGGTCGACCCTCACTTTTAATTCGCACCTATTCCGTGTACCCCAGAGAATGAAAGGGGTTCTTCAACAAAAAGTCCACAACATTTTCGGCAGCGTTGGCCATTCTACCATTCTTGGGGAGAAAACTGCACACTCGAGCTGGTAACGTTAGCTAGCTAGCTACTGAAGTTAGTGCAATTTATTTACATTTGCCTTGCTAACTGGACACAAAAATAAAGTTATAAAACCAAGAAAACAATTTATAATATACCTCCTCTGTGTCCTGTAATTTGAAAAAAACTAATTTGAATGGAATAAATCCCAAAAATGCTCAACTATCACTCTTCACTCTTAATCTCTATCCAACAATGTCACCAAGCTTCTCAACACATAGAACCCCCATAATGCTCTGTGGCACAATCCCAATACAACACCCTAGGTTCATTCTCTGATCCGAATTCTATGATTGGATGGACAACGTGAGTTCATACTGCAAAAGCTTTGATTGGTTGGAGGACGTCCCCCGGAGGTGGTCATAATTACCATGTATGTCTATGGAAGGGGGTGAGGCCTACGAGCCTCCTAGGTTTGTATTGAAGTCAATGTAGCCAGAGGATGACGGAAGCTAGCTGTCCTCCGGCTACACCATGGTGCTACCCCAGACAGTTCTGTTGAAGTTACTGTAGACCTTCATTGCAAAACAGTGTACTTTAATCAATTATTTGGTGACATATGAATATATTTAGTATAGTATCTAAAAAATTTAACTTTTTAAATGTTTCACTATTTTTATTTTTAATGAAATTTCACTGAGGAAGATGGTTCCCTTCTTCCTCCTCTGAGGAGCCTCCACTGTTCTGCATACAATACCAATGTACAATTCTTCTCTCAATCTCTCTCTCGCTCTCAGGGAGAGGCAGTAGGGAGGGTGTGTCTTAAGGAAAGGGGTCAGGACGTCCTTGTGCTACAGAGAGTGCCATCATCAGTGCCATCACCTAACCCCGCCTCTTCGCCATCAGGGGGAGGGGCCAGAGCGGAGGACGGAGAGAAGAGGTCAGTATCCTTCTCTTTCACTTTCAATCTCTCTCTTTGTAGGCGTTGCTGGAATATACGAGTGAATCATCTCCCAAGTGGCGCAGTGGTCTAAGGCACTGCATCGTAGTGCTAGCTGTGCCACTAGAGATCCTGGTTCGAATCCAGGCTCTGTCGTAGGCGACCGGGAGACCCATGGGGCGGCACACAATTGGCCCAGCGTCGTCCAGGTTAGGGGAGGGAATGGCTGGCAGGGATGTAGCTCAGTTGGTAGAGCATGGCGTTTGCAACGCCAGGGTTGTGTGTTCGATTCCCATGGGGGGCTAGTATGAAAAAAAATTAAACAATAAAAAAATTATGTATGCACTCACTAACTGTAAGTCGCTCTGGATAAGAGCGTCTGCTAAATGACTTAAATGTAAATGTAATCATATACAGTGCATTTGGAAAGTATTCAGACACATTGACTTTTTCCACATTTTGTTACGTTACAGCCTTATTCTAAAATGGATTAAATTATTTTTTCCCCTCATCAATCTACACACAATACCCCATAATGGCAAAACGAAAACAGGTTTTAAAACATTTTTGCAAATGTATTACAAATAAAAAAAACAGAAATACCTTACTTACATAAGTATTCAGAAAGATGAACGGAGCAAAGTACAGAGAGAAAACCTGCTCCCAAGCACTCAGGACCTCAGACTGGGGGTTCACCTTCCAACAGGACAACGACCCTAAGCACACAGCCAAGACAACGCAGGAGTGGTTTCGGGACAAGTCTCTGAATGTCCTTGAGTGGTCCAGGTAGAGCCCAGACTTGAACGTGATCGAACATCTCTGGAGATACCTGAAAATAGCTGTGCAGCGACGCTCCCCATCCAACCTGACAGAGCTTGAGAGGATCTGCAAAAAAGAATGGGAGAAACTCCCCAAATACAGGTGTGCCAAGCTTGTTGTGTCATACCCAAGAAGACTCAAGGCTATAATCGCTGCCAAAGGTGCTTCAACAAAGTACTGAGTAACGGGTCTGAATACTTATGGAAATGTCTTATTTCAGTTTTTATTTTTTATAAATTAGCTAAAATTTCTAAAAACCTGTTTTTGCTTTGTCATTATGGGGTATTGTGTGTAGATTAATGAGGGGGGAAAAACAATTTAATCCAATTTAGAATAAAGCTGTAACATAACAAAATGAGGAAAAAGTCAAGGGGTCTGAATACTTTCCGAATGCACTGTAAATGTTATATATGTCCCATAAAGACCTAAAACGGTATGCTGTGTATGTCCCAGACAGACCTAAAACGGTATGCTGTGTATGTCCCATAAAGACCTAAAACGGTATGCTGTGTATGTCCCAGACAGACCTGTTCCATGTCAAGAAAAATATTGTATATTCTCCCTTTCCCTCTGTCTTAAGTCACACCCTTTGCATGCCTGCACGCACACCAGCTTCTGCCCTGACAAGACAGATTGTGTGTGTGTTTGCTTCCTAGAGGATGTGTGTGTGCTAACTGTTAAGACAGAGAATGTGTGTGTTCTAGCTGCAAGCAGAAAGAGAGAGGGAGAGAGAGAGAGAGAGAGAATGGTTTTCTTGTCTTGAAGGGAGAAACAAAGCAAAAGAAAGCAAGACTGTTTGCTGCCTAGAGGGTGTGTTTACACTTTCTAAATGGTGTGTGTGTGTGTGTGTGTGTGTCTCTGGTGTTAGGCAGGGAGAGGGGAGGCCTCAGTACATCCCCTTTTGGGGTAGAGCTACTATAGATCCTCTATATCTGTGGAGCTCCAGGCAGGCAGGGGGAGTAGGCTGGCTCTTCAGCCCAGGACAGAGCATCCTGGCCGGGCATGTTACGCTAGGGAGAGTGAAGCCTCTGGAGGAATTGAGATGGACTTGAGAACTGCCACACTAGTGGAGGCAGAGGAAGACGAAGAGGGTGGTGATGATGATGAAGATGACTGTTGTAGTAGTTCTGTCCCGACCTTTAATGTCCCTTACCTGCGCTACATTGATGATGAGGATGAGGATGACTGGAGTAGTCTACCTTACATTGATGAGGATGAGGAGGGAGAGGAGGAGAGGGAAGAGCGAGAAAGGAGAGGTAGCAGCTCTGAGGAATACTACTCCTGCTCTTCCTCCTGTGCTTCTGACAGGTGTGTTGGTATGTGTGTGCGTGCGTGTGTGCTTGTTTGTGTGTGTATGTGTAACTCTTCTTTGTGTGTGTCTGTAGGTATGTGGTGGTGTCTGGAACACCCCTGAAGATTCTAGAACACCTGCTCAGTGACCTACGACTGGATGAGCAGAGAGGAGCACCGGAGAGCAGAGTGTCTGGTGAGTACACATGAACGCACGCACACACACATACAGTCTTGTTTAACTAACCTTGTGGGGACACAATTTATAACCATTCCAAATCCTATTTAACCTTAACCCCAAAACCTAACCCTAACTTATAACCATAACTCCTAGACCTAATTCTAACACTAATTATACCTTAACCCTAAACCCCCAAGAAATAGCATTTTACTTTGTGGGGACTAACAAAATGTCCCGAGTTGGTCAAATTTTGGTTTGTTTACTATTCTTGTGGGGACTTCTGGTCACACATACACACAGCAGATAGTTTGGTGATTGTGGGATCTCCCAAAGATCTATACTTGGTCCATTACACTTATTTAAATGTACACTAAATAACTAAATAACTTAACTTGTGTGTTTGTTTGTATGTGTGTTTGTGTGCACCAATCCCTCCCCTGCTCTTAGGAATTTCCCAACATGTTGCAACATAACCACTACTTTTACTTTTTTCTTTCTTTCTTTCTTTCTTTCTTTCTTTCTTTCTTTCTTTCTTTCTTTCTTTCTTTCTTTCTTTCTTTCTTTCTTTCTTTCTTTCGAATATATTGTACATATTTCAGTGTTGTCTAACTAGCGTGACCTATGGGAAATGCTGACAGAAGACCATCTTGGTTAAAAGAGTCTTCGGCCCTAATGGTCACCAGTCAAAAAGAGAGCTGAATGGGTGGAGGATAGGAGATGGAATGAGTGGGGAGAAAAAGAAAGACGTGTGAGTGAGAATGCGTGTGTGTGTGTTTTAAACAGCAACATGTTTAACAAGCTGAAACAAGCCTAAAGCGAGATTAATCCACAACACTACAATACCAAATTACTAACATTAGTTCTGTGGGCCGGGTGTGTGTGTGTGTGTGTGTGTGTGTGTAGATGAAGATGAAAGGAGAGTTGTTAACATAGAGAAAATGAAAGCAATTGGAAGGAGGGAGGGGGAGAGAGGTGTGGAGAGAGGGAAAGAGGTAGAAGCCAGCTAAATAGGCTAGTCGTTTAAAGTGGTGTTCTATAAAAAGCTTGCTTTCCTATCTAAACGTCAGATAGCTGGTTGGTTAATTATTTATAGGAACCTTTCTGCTGCTCTATCCACTGCCCTGCGGAACCATTCATTTTTTAGTCACATGTTTCCCATGGACAGAGTTTAACGTTGTGCAGCAAGCTCAGCCTGCACAGATGCACTAATCTTGATAGCATAATGAGTGGCTATTTGGGATGTAAGATGATTTGTAGATCAGTGATTCTGCGCAGCGCCTTGCTCAGGCCGATGGCATTCTCACCCCTTCATGAAACTGCATTGCCAGGGCTGGACCTGTATAATCCACCATTACTTAAACCATTCCATTCCTTCTGAAACCCCACTCTTCAGGGAGAAGGGAAGAGACTATGGCTGGGCGATATATCAAATTAATTAGAAAGTATGTTTTTGCACAATATTCCAAATGCCTGTATCGCAAGAATCAATGTATACTTTTTTATGTCCGCTTGTTCTCATGTTGTCTTTTTGGTCTCGTCTCCTTCGCTCCTCTGTGCTGTGTGCACCTTCCCCTTTACACCAGAGATCTGTATATCAGGACGAGATGCTCATGTCTCTGCCCTAACAATGGGAGTTGTTGTCCCAAAGGCTTGAAGGCAGGCGACAAGCTTAGGTCCAAAATAAGACCATAGAAATGCATAGGGTTTATTTTGAACTGATTTTGGCGAGAGTGAAACCTTGCGCTTTGCCTCTTCCTCTCTGTTTACACACACACACACACACACACACACACACACTAAGCCCCTCCCCCGCCACTCACAACAACAAAGCTGAGAGATCACTTCTTCCTCTCTGACAAGAGGTTTCAACTCGCTATTTGCATTTGAGGTTTGGTCCAACAGAATCGGTCATATGGACACAGAAACATATTGAGAAATTATTTTACTGTAATAGAGAAGTTAACCCTTCTAAAAAAAAATACCCTTTTTATGTCTCAACTGCTCTAATTGCCATCTAGCTCTGTTTTATAGCCGCACCCTCAGAGCATGTGCAGACTAACTAGCTGTTGTGTTTTCGTTATCCTGCTTCAAGATGTCCACTGTCATCCCTGTGCCCAAAAAAGGGAAAGTAACTGAACTGAATGACTTCCATCATCATGAAGGACACCTACAACACCAGGTCAAGAAGATCATCATTGACCTCAGCCACTTGAGCCACGGCCTGTTCTCATGTCAAATCAAATCAATTTTTATTTGTCACATGCGCCGAATACAACAGGTGTAGACCTTATCGTGAAACGCTTACAAGCCCGTAACCAACAATACAGAGTAAGAAAATATTTGCTAAATAAACTTAAGTAAAATAAGTAACAATAAATAAACTAAAGTAAAAAAATAAAAAAGTAACAACAACGAGGCTATATACAAGGGGTACCGGTACCGAGTCAATGTGCAGGGGTACGGGTTAGTCGAGGTAATATGTACATGTAGTCAATTTGTAAGTCGCTCTGGATAAGAGCGTCTGCTAAATGACGTAAATGTAAATGTAGGTGGGGGTAAAGTGACTATGCATAGATAATAAACAGCGAGTAGCAGCAGTGTAAAAAAGGGGTCAATACAAATAATCCAGGTAGCCATTTGATTAACTGTTCAGCAGTCTTATGGCTTGTGGGTATAAGCTGTTAAGGAGCCTTTTGGACCTAGACTTGGCGCTCCGGTACCGCTTTCCATGCAGTAGCAGAGAGAACAGTCTATGACTAGGGTGGCTGGAGTCTTTGACAATTTTTAGGGCTTTCCTCTGACACCGCCTGGTATAGAGGTCCTGGATGGCAGGAAGCTTGGCCCCAGTGATGTACTGGGCCGTACGCACTACCCTCTGTAGCGCCTTGTGGTCGGATGCCGAGCAGTTGCCATACCAGGCGGTTATGCAACCAATCAGGATGCTCTCAATGGTGCAGCTGTATAACTTTTTGAGGATCTGAGGACCAATCTTCCCTCGAATTTTTTAGCAACTGAGCAAATTTCAGGTCTGCTGAGCGCAAACTTGAATGTTGTACAAATTCTGTACAACTTCCAGCGCGCGTTTACTGTGAACACTGAGGCTGTATCCGCTTTAAGTTAGTTTTAACAGTGGCCAAGTAGGCCACTGTGGCTATTGGATCATAATGTAGGCCTACCAGAGTGGCCTACCATCAAAAACAATGGAGAACATGCATCCCGTAACATTTTAACGTGGATATAGCTGTTCTATCATTCAGCCTACAGTAGCAGCCAATGTGTGGTGTTCAATGTAGGCCTACATTCCAGGAGACTTTTGAAAACAACATGCAGGGCTTGACATTAACCTGTTTATCCACTAGTCCTTCAGACAAGGAGGTGACTGAACATGTTTTTGTTTGCAAGAAACCACTTTACAAAATAAAATGCATTATTATCCCCCATACCATTATTACAGAGAATCAGACATTATGCTACCATCTGCCTATTGGATACTTAGCTTATTCAAGCCTGTCTCAAAATACAACACTGCCCCTTTAAGACAAAAAAAAGCTATTTGTTTGACTTGCTTTTAAAATATGTCTAGAAATGTACACGTTTGTGCTCTTGTAGTCAGCTCTTGCTGACTACAAATTATCTATAACTAGGCTAATAACTCACTATCAAAGGATCTGAACAAAATGTGCACACGTGGCTGCATGCAGCTCTTGCTTTGATCTCAAAACAAGCACATCTACTTTTTAGGCTATGTCTCCCAACCCTAGAAGAAAGTTGTATTAACGCAACTGCAGAGAGGTGTAGGTGGGCCTGGGGAGGTCTAGCTGTTAGGCCGCCGCCTTCAGAGCTCAAATAACGTGTTGCTGTGGACTCTAATCTGGCCCACGCCATTTTGACACAAACCCTCTTTCAACTTTCCTGTCTTTCTCTCACTGTCTGAGGTATAAAGGTTTGTGACCTGTGATGCATTTCCTGTTTCAGAGCTGCTGCTGGATGACTTCCTGTTGACGTACCTGGTGTTCATGACGACCAACGACCTCTGTCAGGCCCTGCTCGGACAATATCCTTAACACACTGCGTGTGTGTCTATCTGTCTGTCTGTATGTGTTTCTGTGTAGTGTGTATTGTCCTTAACGTTTCCCACCTACAGCAGTAAGCGTGTGCATGGTCAGGGTCAGGAGGAGGGGAA